>NW_025959421.1:0-33362 GCF_023159225.1 Perognathus longimembris pacificus | reverse complement strand
CAAAAGAGAAATCAATGATTTGATTTTTATGTACAAGAAAAAAAGGGGGGAATGCAATATGGAAGTCAGATCTGGCCAGCACCATCATTGGCTGTTGAGGGATGTCAGACTGACTACATCTCAGATTAGTTAAAGAGAGCAGGAGCCGACTCCATCTTCACTAAGATCTTCCCAACCCTATCCAGGGAAGTTCCCCTTAGCTGTGATATGATTGTGTAAACTGTTGACCACCTGAGTAGTGAAACGCTCAAGGTTAAACCCGTGCCCTCCCATGAGTAGGCGTATCTGCCTGCATCATGTGAGCCCCGCAAAATCCATGTGCCAATTCTATCTAAAATGATAGGTTGGTTCAAACAGTTGCTATGAGGCAGATTATAACTCCATTGGCCACCTGCGAGTGACCTGGCATGTTCTGTAAGTGTTGTAACCTCATTGGCCACCTGCATGTGGCAGGCTTGACTCTGTGGTGCCTTTATAACCCGACCCCGAGTGTGGCCGGGGGTGTGCCGTCTCAGCTCCCGAGTCTGGGCCATGACCGATTCTTGTCTGTGATGCTGGAAAGAAATGAGTAGTGACATCTCCTGGTAGTTCTTATGTACCTTCCTCAGTCATTAGAGGCAGGACAGGACTGGGTGTTGACATTGCTGGTTGTGATAAAGGTCTTACGTTTACATTAAAAAAAGTCTATATTCATTACAAATACATACAGAAGGACTCAGGGGTGAAACAACATGATGACAGGAATTTGCTCAAAGAAATTACCAGCAGAAAGAAACAGCTGAAGCAAAGTAGCCTGATGTGCAAAGGACTGGAACTATGCTGTCTTCTTCCCAGTAGTTGGGAAAATGTCCACAATTAAAAAAACAGAGTTACAGAATTTTGGCCTGCATCATACTTCTTATGTCTGATTTCTTTGGAGCTTGGCTCCTGATTAAACTATCTCCTGAGCTGTGCACAAAGCACTATTTTCCTCCTTTGATGTCAATTCAAAAGTACCTGACAGTAGGTAACCTGGAGCCCAATGGAGTGGAGTGGATTTCCTTACATTGGAAAGAGCAGAGACATAGCGCCTCTGCGTTGGTTTTTCTTGATGTCCTGATGTAAACATTGCTTGAGCCTGGACCCAGAGGCGGCCCAGTCCCTGTTCCAGAAGGCGCCTGTGGTAAGGGCAGCCAGGCTTGTGTACCTCTGTGGAGTGTTGGGTTTGGAGTCAAGCAAGTACAACAGAAGACTTTGGTGGTGAGGATTGTGGGTTTTTATGTGAGGAAGAGGCGCTGCCTCTTTCAGATACTCAATACGAATCAAGTGAGGGTAATTAAAAGGGCACGCTGCTGGGCTGGGAGTGGTGGCACATCCTGTTTCAAATCCCAGCTACTCAGGAGTGGAGGTAGGAGGATCATGGCACGAGGCCAGGTCTAAAAGCAAATTAAAGCAAAACAGCCTTGGGTATAGTAGTGTGCTAAGCTAGCAAGCATGAGGGCTGGAGATCAGCACACACACACACAGAGGGAAAGAGAAAAAGAAAAGAGAACAGCTTTGGAACAACCATTTGTCAGCGGTGTCCTTCAGAAAGCTGCTAGTGTCTTGAGAGAGCGTTGCCATCTGTACAATGATTTCACCTACTCACGTGAGTTGCATGAGGACTTAATAAGGTACAGTGCACAATCTTAGTCTCATTGAAAACTGTAGGAAGTCATAATGTTAGTTGACCTTTTCCTGAGCTGGACTTCATAGAATTCTCACTTATTTCTGACACTGCGCAGGCTTAGATTTCCTGTGTTCTTGTGTGAATGCTGGATCAGGAGCAGCAAGTGGTGGAGCCCAACATTCACTATCCCTCACCCACTAGCACCTGTCTTCATCTCAAATGCTTGTGTTTTTCACTTGAGTCTCTGTTTTTCCTGCCTAGAATGTTGACATGATTCCTGGGGATACAGTAACTACCTTGCCACCATGAGAAGTAGCGTACAATCTAAGGGTGTTTAGAGCAGAAAATAAAAGCAGCCTAAGCCCCTGATAGCATGTAGTTCTACACCAGAGCTGGGTTACCCACTTTAGAATTTTAAACTCTTGTTATCTCTAAAACAGGAAGGAAGGAAGAAAGACTGTGTGCACAGACTGGAAGTCTTTGATTGTGTGTGTGCACACGATGCTTGTGTACTGAGGTTTGAACTCGGCCTCATATTCTGGCTTGGCTGTTTTGCTCAAGGCTGGCGCTCTACCACTTAAGCCCACACCTCCAGTTCTTGATCGTTTGGTGGTTAAATGGAGGTAAGAGTCTTACAGACTTTGTTGTCTGGGCTGGCTTCAAGTCTCAATCCTCAGATTTCAGCTGCCTGAGTAGCTAGGATTAGCAGGCATGAGCCACCAGTGCCCGGCTCGAAATCTTCACCTAGCAAAATGTCAATTCTCCCTAAAGTGCATCTACAGATTTAATATAACTACAATAAAAATCCCAGAATTTTTTTATAGACCCAAACAAATTTATTGCAATACTTATATGAAATAACAAAAGAAGTAATATAGTCAAACATTTACTGTAAAAAAAGTTGGAGAAAGCACACAAAACCACTTTAAGACATTATGGAACTACAGAAATGAAGACTGGTACTGGTGAAGGGATGGAAAAGAGAATGATGGGCCATAATGGAGAATCCAGAAAATGGTTTGGGGGATGGGGAACAGAAACTATGTAGCCCAGGATGTCCTCAATTTACAATCCTCTTGGAGGGCTGAAATTACAGGTGTGTACCACTATACCCTGCTGTGAGTTCCATTTGTATTTCTTCTTGTTAGGCAGATATTATTCATGTGGGAATTAGGGAAATGAGGCCCAAGATCCAGCCAGGGCTTTGTTGAGAAGGAAGGAGGAAAAATGAACTGGGTATCCAGTTAGTGGTCTCTATCCCAGTGTGACAGCTGGATGTGAGAGAGGCAATTTGATTTAAGGAGGGAAGATAACAGAGATCCAAGCCCCCTTTACTGGGAGGATTGTCAGTCTGACCAGGTGAAGATGCTCTTCAACTTTCCAATATTTTAGAATAAAAAGTATTTTCTATACTCAGAAGATTATTAGGAAAGTGAAAATACTGTATGATACTATGCTGGAGGGGGGTTATGTGTCTTCATGCATTTGTTCAGATCTACAAAATGCACAACACTAACAGTAAACCCTAATATAAACTATGGAATCTGAGTGTTGATGGTGTATCAGTGTTTGGTTCATCAGTTGTAACATATGCATTGTTCTGGTAGGGGATGTTGATAATGAGAGAAGCTTTGCATGGGTAGGGGCAGAGGGCTAGGGCTTTCTGCCTAGGGCTTGCGTGAGTTGAAGACCAATGTTGTAATTATCAGCTCAGCCTATGAGGCATGGCTGTCTAATGGCTGGGGCTAAAGGCTAGGTACTAACAGGGGTTGGGCAAGCTGGAGTGGGCATAGGAGAGTTTCCCATCTCTTCCACTGACCCACTGTGAGCCTGAAGCTTCTTGTTCATTGTCTCTCCAATGTGGAGATGTGGTTGATCTTAGTGAGGGACAAGGAAAAGTTTATTTCAGAGTTCCCTTCCACCCACCCCCTCCTGCCACTTCATTCTCTGCAAGGATTCTCTACTTAGATGTTCTGGAAAACAAATCCCTCTCATTGTCTTGACCTTTGCTAGCCTTACTTCTCTTCTAGTTGTCTTTAGATTTTATCTCTTCTCTCCTATTAGATCACCCACCATGATGTATGTGGTTATAAGTACAATATGAAAACATACCTGTACTCTTTTTTTTGGGGGGGGGCATTTGATCACAAAAATGAGTGGCACTGAGAAGCAGGAAAGCTCAAATGAGTTAAGAGGAAGGGAAAATTTCCCCCTGGTCAAAGACTCTACTAATGGCACTAGCTCAACAGGCTGAATCTCAGCCACTGTAGAATGCCAGATTCCATGGGGTGGTGGTGACTCTCCTGCCCATGTCCCCTCCTTTGACATCTTAAGCAAGTGGCACCAGGGCCATGGCATTACTTTGCTTAAGGGCCCTCTCCTGCTGCTGGAACCCACATTCTGCACATGAAGGAGTGGCTCCTAGTCACTGGCTTTTAGAAATCACCATACAAATGGCTCCACCAAACTGGCCCTTGGTGGGCAATCTAGGCACACACAGGGGTACCAGGGACTCCCCAGCAGATTTGGGTAGCAGGCAGAGATCCTGTCCATTGTTTTGACAACACAGCCTCATCTCCCTATTGGTGTCCTTAAACTCATAATTTATTCACTCTGTATCCTCATCTTAGGGTGGGAATCTGCACCTAGGGGAACAAGTGAGGCCCCAAGAGAATGCCAGGAGCAGATGCCTGCAAAGTCATGGTTTACACTGATTTGGAGGAGTTCCCCAGTCACCAATCAGTGACTTATCTTACTGTTGCTTCATAATGATATTGGATAGCTGTTATTTGAAACTAGAACAGGTTAGAAGTAAAAATGTAGAAATGTTAAAAGGGGAAAAATATCAATTATTTCCACCGTGGAGATGACCTACTTTCAATCGTGTGGATAATCTGTTTATTTCCTAATAAACTTTCCAATTACTCTTTCTCAAAACAAAACAAACACACAAAAATATTGGGGATAGGGTTTTTGGACTAGTTAAATTTAGTAGCAGACTTGAGAAAAAGCTAAACAAAAAATGAGTTAAGAATCAGGCAGCTCCCTGAGCTGGGGCTGAGAACTGCACGCAATCATGGGAACTGACAGCATTTCGAGAAAACTAGAAATGAGTTGTAGAAAACAACTCAACTTACTACAGCTTTATCGGTTACCCAGTCAATCTGGTTGCAACTTAATTGGTGAATGGGCCATAAGGCCTTCTGTCAATACTGAAGTGTAATTACTGTTAAATTCTATATTTGTTTGGTCCATTGGGTCTAGTGCAAATATTTAATCCAAGTTCATGGCCTCCTCCAAATTTATTTCACAGAAAGTAGTGTTGTTATGTCACAGAAAGGTATAAAAATGATAAGAAAAATGAGTGCAAAGAAAGGCTGAAAACACGATTTTAAAAATGGATCAAGATTATCAGCATGCACAGCAATTTAGGGGCCATGCAATTTGTGACAAAGAGCACAACACAAGTATTGCCTAGAGGGTCTGTGATTATAGAATTGTGGATGAAATGGTTATCATTTCTAAATCCTTTCTCTTGTCTGCACACAATATCCATTGCTCTTGCTCAAGCACAGGAATTTTCATTCTTGCTGGGATCATTGCAGTAGCAATAGATTCTGATCTCCCTGGCTTCGGGTTCATCTTTGCTTAACTCAACCCCACTATTGATGCCAGAAGATAAATACAAACTGAATTTATGTTTAAAATCTTTCAGAAGCAGTAGTTCCCAAACTACTTTTCAGTATTCCAGAGAATTTGTGCTTTAAAGGGTTTATTTTTCAATTTTCTGTTTTAATTTCTGTTTTCATTTTCTGAATTTGAAATTTAAATATTGACATTACTTACCTAATATTTCTGGTTAAAGTAGAAGCTCTTAGCCCCAGGGAAGATATGTTCTATGGTAACCAGTTCTGAAGGGCTGCTTCTTAGAGAGTCTACTAGCCTGAGATATTAGAAAACCTTCATATTCGTGGTGGGGGTTTTTAGCTGCTGTGCTATTTTAAGTTATTTTTACTTTTGATTACGTTTTTACAAATTTATATCCAGAATGAATTAATGGCTAAAGATACACTTTAACAATGCAACAAGCTAAAGAAAAACTTAAGAAAGGGGCTGGGGATATGGCCTAGTGGCAAGAGAGCTTGCCTTGTATACATGAGGCCCTGGGTTCCATTCCCCAGCACCACATCAACAGAAAACGGCCAGAAGTGGCGCTGTGGCTCAAGTGGCAGAGTGCTAGCCTTGAGCAAAAGGAAGTCAGGGACAGTGCTCAGGCCCTGAGTCCAAGGCCCAGGACTGGCCAAAAAAAAAAAGAAAAAAAAAGAAAAACTTAAGAAAGAGCATTATTCTTTAGGCTCTTATAGGTGATTTTTATCAGCTCTAGAATTACAATTGTGTAATAACACATCCTGTGTAATGCTTCAAGACGTACCCCTGACACTTAAAAAAATGACCTTTACCTGCAGTGTGTGTCTTGTTTGCTGGGTTCGAAGTGCCTATCACTTGTTCTTGCTGGGAAGAGCTGGGAAAGAGAAGCCCGAAGCCCTTTTCTAAATCCATCATTTAGAAATAAGCACAAATGTTTTTAAAAATAAACCAGTTGTTTGTTTTTTTTAATGGCAAAGACAAGCATTCCAACATTAGGTTCAGGAAAACAGTTTTATGCTATTTTTGCTACTGTAAAATGTAGTCAAAATCATACTATATTAGGTGTGTTCAAACTCAAAACACACCCACAATTCAAGATGTTAATGTTTGGTCAAGAAATGATGCCTTTCTTCACTTACTTAAGGTACATTAAGGGGTATATGTTGCTTATTTAAGGAAACTAAATAGTTTAGAACAAATATGAGTAAGGATTGGATTACAAAGTGAACTTTTTAATATCATCTATAATATACTGACCTAAGATATTTTATGCTCAAAACTATCTTATGCTACATATAAATGTCATTGTATTATATATTATTTTTTGTATTTATTATAAATATATCATTACATATATGTATATTACACATATGTAATTATGTGTGTATGTGAGTATATGTGTACAGGTACTAGAACTTGAACTCAGGGCCTGGGCACTGTCCCTTAGCTTTTTCACTCAAAGTTGGAGCTCTTCCACTTAAGTTACAGTACTACTTCAGACTTTCATGGACTCTCCTGCTCAAGGTGGCTTTGAATAATGATCCTCAAATCTCAGCCTCCTGAATAGCTAAGATTATAGGTGTGAGCCACCGGTGCCCAGCAGCATTTTATATTCTGTCATCTCAAAAAGTCTCATAGGTTTGGAGTTACATTCAGTTTCCGCAGTGTGACATGTGCGTATTTGTGAGACTCGGTTTACCATCCACTCCCCAGAACACCTGCCCTCTACCAGTCAGTGCCTTACTGTGGGAAGTTGCCTGAAGCATGTCCTCAACAACTGGGGATTTTACAGGTCCTCCTCTCAGCCAGGGCTGGTCACTACTTTTGAACTAAATCATTATTTTCTTAATCTCAGACATGGATTTCTCTCCAAGAATTTCCCTTTTGATAAATTTGCATTACTTTCCCTAGTCCCAAAACACCCTTTTCACAATTCATCTAGTTATCAAGACATTTTGTGCCTAGGTAATGAGGTGTCTGTTTCTCTTATCAGACTGAGAATTCTTTGCCAGATGTTGGGGTCCAGTTTTATGGACTTCAGGGGGAAAGGCATTGGAGAGCATACCAGAGACGCCACCCTTCACCCCAGCCCTGGGGAAATGAGGAAGCAGGCCACAATTCTCTGGGCCCGGAACCAGAAGAACTGGCTTTGCACCCAGCCCCCAACTTTCTTGCCAGCCCAGGGGCCCCCCAGTCTCTCCCTGGCACAGCGCTTTCAAGTGATGTTAGCTCATGAGGGGGTCATGTGACAAGCTCCCAGCCTATCAGCGTCCTGGCCGATCGCCCTCCCTTCCTATCACTTCCCTTTACCCCTGCCTTCATAAATCAGATAGCTCTTGAAGCTTCTCCGAGGTCCGAGTATGCCTGGCTTTCTTTACTGGTAAGGAGGTGGGTAAGCGTTCTCGTTCGGCCGCGTGCACGTGAGGTCAGTGCTGGGTCCCCCGCCCCATCTTGGCCTTACCTGCCAGCTGGGTGACCAGGAGAGAGGGTGAGAAAGGGAGTGGTGAGAAGCATAGCTGAGCCTTGATCCTCACGCCAGGGGAGGCGACCCGAGCCCTACAGCCAGACAGTTTTATGTTTTCTTTTTTCTTTCTTTCCAAGTACCAGGAGTAGAACTCAGGCCCTAGACATTGTCCCTTAGCTTTTTTTCACTCAAGACTGGCAATCTACAACTTGAGCCACACCTCTACTTCCAGCTTTTTGCTGGTTAGCTGGAGTTAAGACCCTCCTGTCTTGGCTGGCCTCAAACCACAATCTTTGGACCTCAACCTTCTGAGTAGCTGGGATTACAGGTGTGAGCCTCTATCACCTTGTTTGCCCTGAGGTTTTGCCTTATTCATGTTTGTATCCCCTTAGCACAATGCCCAGAACAAGAAATTGGCTCTCTATAAATGTTTAAAACGATGTTCCATAAGATAATTCCAATCTAGAAAATGCTTAATTATATTCCAAATGCCCCACTTAAAATGCCAGAAAGAATGACATGGATTTTGGAAAGATTATGGTCCTAAAAAAAATCTTGTTGCTTTAACAGTATCCTGTCTGATTGTCACAGCCTCTCTACAGGGTGATGCCCTTAAGGGGACTTGGATGGATGGGCTGTGCTTGGGGTGGGGGGGGAGGCATATTCCCCCAAGCTCAGCTGGGTGGCTTGGATGAATGGGACTCAGATGGGTCTTTCTTTCCTTGGTACTGACTTCTGGTTGCCTCTGGAGAGGACTGTATTGCTAAAGTTAATGAAATTAAGGCAGAAAAGGATAACAAAGCCAGGCTATTACTTTAAGATGTTATTTTATTGCCTTGCAAGGAAAGAGACCCTTGGAGAGAAGAATCAGGGCACATGAGCACACGAGTCACACTTATTTTAGCTTCTGAGAAATCCTAAGGGAAAGCAGGCGTCTGCTCTCCCCCACTTCCCTTCTCTCTCTGGCCTGGGAATAAAGGGCCTGCCTCTTGAAAACCTGCTCTTTCTAATAACTCAGGGCTGGGGAGGTTTACTGACCAGCACTCTCATCTCACCTCTGAGGAATATCATAACATTGCTGTTGATTATTCTGAGGACACGCATCACACTTTTTAGTATCCTATTTGAGCAAAACACAAGGCATGAAGAAATAAAAGTGGTAGCTTCTATTGTCTAAAAAGAAAGGTACTCTTTACCTGACTTACAAAACGGCAATTTTTCTGTACATCATCTTTATAATAACATTTAATATTTTTTTTAAATCTGTGTTCCATAGATTCTTTTACTATTTGGACTGGAAGAGCGGTAGTACATTCTGCTAACTTTACCCTAACTCTGCTTTAAAATGATGCCACATGGGTCACCTCAAATGCCTCCAAGAGAATTTAATTAGTCAACAAAGCTCCAGGTGATTTGTCTGAAAGCAATCTTTGCAAAAATAATTTGAGCAAAGAGAAATTGGCCAATAAGATCATTTTGGTCAAAAATGAATGCTTTGTAGTCATTGATTTTTCATTTGTTAATCATCCTGGCAGACTGTCAGGAGGTTTTGCAACCGTTAATATATTTGTTTGACATGTTTTGTCTCCCTTGCCTTTTAAAAATGTACTGAGTGTTTTTCTTATTCTTCTGCTATTTTGATTTTTTGAAATTAAGTTTCAGCTCTATGTCATATATGATAATAAATGATTGGAAATAATATCTTAAATGCTTAGCAAAACAGAATTAGTTAAAATTTCTCTACATCCAACAATAGGTAAACTACTTAAATTAATCATGGTATGTTTCAAAGAAGTAACCCTTGGCTATCTCCCTAAATCAGCTATTTTTTCTTGAGATGAGGTCTTGCTATGTAGCACGGGTTAACTTCAAACTCACTTAATTTCAATCCTTTTACGTTAATCTTACAAACGCAGGAATTACCATGATTAATGTGTACCATATCTTGATCTCAAATTAGCTATTTATGAAGACTCAGACCTAAGATTTATCGATACTCATCTTAGAGAAAAGTCGTCTTTTCACATATAGAAAAGTATCTAGGGGACACATACCTGGAAGGTTTGTTCCCATGGATAGGTATGGGGAGCTCTTTGTGTTTGTCTTTGTTTCTCCCTCTTTAACAAGTATCCAGTGTTTTTTTAGAGAAAAATAATATTAAAAACTTGTGTAGTACTCAAAAAGGAAATGGTTTGGAATTATCACTCTCCGGACATGTTGGAGATTTTAATCTTCTCCATCACCAACTCAATGGACTCAGCCAAGGGCTGCCTCTGTCAGTGGGCCTTGGGGCTGGATTCTGACCTCAGCAGAGGGGGATATGTGATCTTCCCAGAACATTCCAGAAAAGGTATCAGGGACTCTTATAGCTTCAGTTCGCCTGCCAAGAACAGGAATGTGATGGTTAACAGACCAACAGCAAAATCTGGGGAGCTGCCTGGACATGAACTAAATGATAAAGAAACAAGCAACAAAACTGCCTCAACAAAACAAGAAAACATTTGAACAATGGACAACAACTCACAGAAGCTGCAAAGTCACCCCCAAAAGCATGAGTTGCTAAAGCAAAACAAAGCAGTAACTGATTAGAGAAATTGGAGTGACAGAATGAAGAGAGGCCCCAGTCAAAGCTTCTTGTTTCTTTTTTCCTTCCTCCTCTTGTTGGAGTTGAAAACAAAAACCTCTAGTTTTCTACATGGTAAGTTCAGAGAACAACGGCCAGCTGACTGAGTATTGTCAATCATATCACAAGCTGAAATGGAGTGATTTCTGGATTCTGGTAAGGATGGAAAGCTGAAGCTCACACCTTATGACACCGTTACCTCCTTTTTTTGCTACTTTTTTTTTGCCAGTCCTGGGGCTTGAACCCCGGGCCTCAGCACTGTCTCTGGCTTCTTTTTGCTCAAGGATAGCACTCTGCCACTTGAGCCACAGCACCACTTCTGGTCGTTTTCTGTATACGTGGCGCTGGGGAATTGAACTCGGGGCTTCATATATATGAGGCAAGCACTCTTGCTACTAGGCCGTATTCCCAGCCCTTGGTACATTTTTAAATTTCTATTATAAAGGCCATGTATGGAGGGGTTACAGTTTCATAATGCATGTAATGAGTACATTTCTTTTTGGACAATGTCAGCCCTTCCCTGGCTCTCTCCCAGTATTTCCCTCTCATTTCCACCCACAAGTTGTATAGTTCATTTTCAACCTAGTGTCTAGTGAGTACCACAGCTCCATTTGTTCCCTCTTGAGGCTGACATCTTAACTTCTGGTTAGGGCTTGAGAGAGAATCTTGGGAAAGCAAATGATGAATGGTGATCTGGGCAAGGAGAGGCCGAGGAGGGCTGTCCCTTCCAAGCTTCCATTCCTAGAGGTACAGAAAACAGAGTCCGCTCCTGCTGGCTGACTCCAGGGTTATGAGCCTTCTCAGTGAGAGCCACCACCAAGGAACAAAGAGCCAAAGCCTTGCATAGAGAACAGCAGAAGCAAGGAGAAGTGTCAAGGAGATGAGAGCAGGCCCCAGGAATGCATCTGTGTAGCCAGGCTTGGTGAGAATGGTGAAATGAATAAGACTGAATCTTAAGTGTTGAAATGAGATGAACAGGATAAATCCAAGTGAACAAAGAGGTATGAGTGGAAGCTGAAATGTCACCAGGATAGCTCTAGTGTGCTCAACAAAGCCTGGTAGAGAGAAGGTACTGGAATCTCAGAACCCTTGCAGGTTTACATGTCCATGGGATTTTTCTCTTTGTAAATTCAACTCTCTCCCTGTAAGAAAAATTGTCCAGATGAAGGAAGATGCTTCCCAGAAGGCTTGGCAGGTACTCACCTAGACAAGTATGGAAGAAAGTTCTAGAAAACCAGTTTGTGGTGTCTCCTTGTGTTAGACATGTGTCATGAGCCATCTGAATTCTCCTCACGTCACCTGTCCCCAGCACCTTCCACCCCTTGATCTACTACTACCTCAAACATTTTCTCAAGGATTCCTGGCAACTTTAGAAGAGCATGCTGCCCTAATGTACACCCTCCCCCTCCTCCTCATTCTACTGTGAGATCAAGTGTGGGGCTCATGCCCTGTGGGGTGAACCTCCTACCAGTGAGAGAAAACACCTGTAGACACATGTGTTCTGGTTCCTGTGGGGACAGAGGCATCCCCGCCAAGGGGAGCCTTTGAAATTGAGAAGTCAGCATGCTTGACACCAGCTCTCTTTCTTCACCACCTCTCTCCTCTTTTCCTTCCTAATAAGGCTTTGCCTGGGGCTCTGCTTCTGGGGAGCTCTGGCTGAGATAGGGATGAGAACTGGCAGGGCATTTGCAGAGTTCAGTCCTAAGGGTCTGTGCCAGATTTGCCTTTAAAATCAACTTAAATGTTGTAAATGTTAGCTCTGAAGATTCCAGACCCAGGGAGAGGGAAGGGGAAGAAGAGAGCAGGGGGAGGAGAAGGGGAAGGAAAGGAAAAGGGGAGGGGCAGGGAGATTGAGGGGGAAGGAGACTGGGGGCACAGGAGAATTGGGGAGAGAGGAGAGGAGGTTGGAGAGGAAAGGACAGAGGATGGGAGGGGAGGGGAGGGGAGAGGGAGCTGCCTTCTTCCTAAGTTCTATCTACAAGTGCTCCCTTGTGTTGCAGGAGAAAGTGGAAGAAGTTCTTTCCAGCCCTGCCCCAGCACAACCCTAAGGCTGTGGTTGCAGGCCTCCTTTCCCAGGTGGAGGTGGGGAGATTTCTCTCTCCTTCGCTTCGTGGTGGGAATAATGTGAGAGCCACAGCAATTGGGGAAAAGAAAGGATGCTCAAGACATGATTACTACAGTCACTGTGACGACCAAATCTGAACCTAGCAAGCTTTTTCAACAAAGGAAGCTGACTTGTCTTTCAATGGACTGACTGATGGCCAAGTGAAGTATCTACAGATATGTTGTTCATAGAAGCCAAAACGACCTCTCCAAGACCCTGAAATCCATCTATTGCTGTGGCCTGAGTCATTCCTATGTTCTAATTCTTTTTCTTTTTCTTTTTCTTTTTCTTTTTAAATTGTGGAGTTTGAACTCAGGGGCTGTCCCTGTCCCTAAACTGCTATTGTTTCCCCCTATACCACTCTACCACGTTGAGCCACAGCTCCACTTCTGTTTTCTTTTTTTTTTTTTTTTTGTTGTTGTTTTTTGTGTGGTTAATTGGAGATACATCTCGTGGACTTTCCTGCCTGGGCTGGCTTTGAACTGCGATTCTGAGATCTCAGCCACCTGGGTAGCTAGGATTGCAGGTGTGAGCCACCAGTGCCCAGCTCTTTCTTGTTCTTGATCACTCTTCTCCCTCTTTCTACCATTCTTCATGGAATTCCAGGGTGCAGTCTTCAGCTTTTTGCTCTGATTTTTGTTTTCTTCTTGAAATAATTCCCAAGGCCTTTATTCCCCAGATAATACTACTGGGCTTTCCCCTATGGCTGTTCCTGTTAGCCATGTCACCAGCAGGCTCAGGACCAAGTCATCTTCCATGAATCCTGTCTTCACCACACCCCCACGCCCACCACATTAGTGTGGCCATAGATTTGAGATGGCTTTCTTCCCCTGTGACATTCCCATTTCTTCTATCACCTCGCCTGAGATTTTGGCTTGTTTATTTTGTGCTTGATGTTACAGAATACCACAGACTGAGTCACTTGCCAGCCGTACACATCTCTTTGTGTTACAGGTCTGGAGAATGACCAGTCTAATATTGGGGGCTGCATCCCAATATCTGAGACCCTCTTGCTGCATTGGCTGAAGGTTTTGGGATGGCAGGTGGGGCAAGAGCCCTTCAATAGTTAGCATTGGTCCATTCATTCTGACCTGGGAAGAATTAAGGATAGAGTTTTCAATACCTACGATGTAAAGAACACCTTCCAACCACAGTCTCATGCATGGCTCCTAAGTGACTGCATCAGGGACCCAATGACACACTCTTTTTCTCTAGCTCATCCTGCACTTTTCCTCTTGGACCAGTCTTCCCAGAGCATCTTTCATTGTGTCCTGTCACCCACCCACACCCCAAACCACCAACACTATTTCCTAGAGCACCAAACCCGAGTTCCACCTGCCTGGGGGTGGCAGGGGTGGGAAAGACAGGAGGGGAGGGGAAGGAGGAGCAACGCCAGCCTCCTCTCCTTGACAGTTCCCGAGGAGCAGGCCATGGGCAGCCACCCAGCAGGGCTTGTGCTCTAGTTTAGACGGAATTTTTATTTGGTTCTAATTACAAGCGAACACCATGTCACCCCCACTCCTTAGCCACTAAATCCTGCTACTCTCACCAAGAGAAGCTGACAAATGAGCAGTTTCCCACACTTCCACCCACAAGATGGGATAAAAGAAGGATCGATTGAGTGACTCAGGGCCTCCTCCTGCTGCCAGGCCTATCGTCTTGCAAGGGGCACACTTCCTGAGGTGCCCATTGTCCAGTGCCTGTGTACATGGCCTGGCTGGGTTCTCTGATCATGATGGGGAGGGGGAGCCTTGGGAGCTGTTTAAAGTCTCCGCTCAAGGCCTATTACCTGGTTTATGGGAATCTTACAAGCTGCAGTGGAGTATGTATATGTGTGTTGATATTGGGGCTTGAACTCAGGACCTTATGGTCTTGATTGGCTTTCCCAGTCGTGACAGGTGCTTTACCTCTTGAGCCAGTTCCTCTTTGGGGTTTGTGATGGTTAATTGGAAATAAAAGTCTTGCAGGTTTATCTGGCCAGACTAGCTCTGATTTTAATACTTAGGGTTATAAGCAGAAGCCAGCAGGGCAGGACTTTGCACATGCCTCTGGATGCTCTGGGGTAGGATACTGCTATGTAGCTCAGGCTGACTGCAACCTCATGATCCTCCAGTCTCAGCTTCCCAGGTGCTAGGATTACAGGCATGCATAAGCACTCCCAGCCATTGCTTCCTTTCTTTGCAGATATAGAGATCTATCACCAAGCCTTCCTTCTGGGTCTGATTTTCTGCCATTTAACCTGGCATCTTGGGCACATGCCTTTGTTCTCTCAGATGTCCTCCACTTCCTCATGCGTTTTCTTCTTTGGTGTGCACAGGCAGCTGTCTGGGTTCCCAGGGCTGCAGCAAACTGAGCCTGAGGTTGCCAGAAAGGAAGGGCAAGCTCACTAAGTCTGGAGGGGCTAAGCTGAAAGATCTCCAGGGTAAAAACTCAGCATGGATTTATGGAAGAAAGTTCTTTTCATTTGAAAGTACCAAGTAAAAGAGCCTGAAGACAAAAGAGGGGATTAATGACAGATTTGTCTGGCAGAAAGAAAAGGCCCCTTGGAGTTGAGTGGTTACAAACTCTAAACAAAGATAGAACTGGCTCTGCTGTGTGACTTGAAGGAGTTGACTTTACCTCTCTGAACCTCTGTAAGATACACAGAGTAATTAATCACAGTCCTGTGGAGATTAAATATCAAGGATTTAATGAAGAGCCTGGACCATAGCAACATACAAAAATAACAAAGGCCCCAGACTAAAATGGCAAGTCTGAGTACTGGTTCTTTCCTTTCTTCCCTCTTCCTCGCTTCCTCTTTCCTTTCTTCCTTCTTCCCTCTGCCATCTATCTCTTCTACCCTTCTCTTCTTTCCTCCTTTTCTTCCTTCCCCTTCCTTCCTCCCTCCCTCCTTCCCTTCCTTCCTTTACTTTTGACATAAAATGGATATGACATACAGCCTACCATTTTAACCATTTTAAAGTGGAGTCATTCATTACATCCTCATCATTAGCCCTCCATCACCACCAGCTATCTCCAGAGCTTCTTTTTTTTGGTCATTGCAAACTGAACTCTATCTTCATTAAGCAGTAACTTCCGCCCCTCCACCCCACCCCAGGCTCAACTTTCAGACTGGCCTTTTCCATGAGGGGCTGGGTGCTATGAATTTACCAGCCCACATGCACAGATATGAGCTCATTTTCTAGGATGTGAAATATTGTTCCATTTCCAGTTTTTGGTCGAGTCAGTTATTTTACACTCAGTTAAAGGTAGAGGTTAGTGCCTAGAAAACTAATAGAGTTACCATAGATTCTGTCCAATAGCAATGCAAATGATTTCTGTCCAGGAGAAAAGAAAGTTAACTCAAGGTCTGAGTTAAAGCCTACAGGGTATTTTAACAGCATCAGGGAAAGAAAGAAAAAATCTATATAATTTTAATAAGGATAATTTTTGCTTCTAGTTTCATCATGCTCTGCTTTTCAGAAAGCCCACTGTCGTATTTGCACGCATTTGTTATCCCTTCGTTTCCCAAGTATTTCTCCAATGTTGCCCTTCCTTAGGATAAGCTTGGCTCTGGAGAAACAGCCACTTGCCCTTGTTTGGATGTTAATGATGGAGCCCAACTTCTCCTAGTGCCAGACTCTTATCTAAGCCTTTATTTCCCAGGGGGTCAAGTTTAATTGTGGCCCCTCTTTCTGAAGCATCATGAACGAAATGGCTCTGATAAGGGAATTCCAGGCTTTGTACATCATTGAAATAATCGGGGGAATATTTATGATTAGACTGCCTTTGTCTCCATTTTCAATTGGGTCCCCTTCACCCAGTTTTGATTTCCAGCCAGGAGACCAACCATCACTTCTCCCTGTTGAGCCACTGATTATGTCCATACCACCAAACTCTTCCTCCCTCCCACTGTCAGGCTCCAGGCCAGTACTGCCCACCCTAATCTTCTTGACATCACGCATCAGACAATTTCACACCCAGCCTCCATGTGGTGGAGTCTGCCAGGCAGGCACATGGGCATCAAGAGCCCTGATGGATCACTGGAGACTTCCCTCCCTCAGCTGCCACTAATGTGTGTGTGTGTGTGTGTGTGTGTGTGTGTGTGTGTGTGTGACCTTGTTCTCAGCCCTCCCACCCCATCCCCACCCCTGGTGTGGCTCTGCCTATGCCATGAGTTCTACTTTCCATCAATTCCAGTGTCATTGCACGGTGTCCCACATTAACACAACCTACTTCTTCTGTGTCGTGAGGGGAGGCAGGCAAAGGAGAGATGACCTCTGTCCTCAAGGAGGTGACAGACCTATGAGGAAACAGATCCATATACAGAGAGGGCAAAGGAGAGGAGGAAGTGTCTGGAACCTCAGAACTTGTGGCTGGGCTTGGGGGAAGGAGTGAGCACTCTATCTGGGCAGCTCATTGGGTGGGTGGATAGAGGTATTAGGTGGATAGAGGTGTTTTCTAGCCACTTACTCAGCCTTTTAGACAACACTTGAATTTTGGGGTTGAAGTAATTCTTGTGGAGAATCTTGCTTTCTCCTTAACCTTTGGCTTTCTATCAGATGGTGATGATGATGATGATGATGATGATGATGATGATGATGATTGATTGATTGATTGATTGATTGATTGCAGTGCTGGGGATAGAACTCAGGACCTTCAGCATGTTAGGAAAGTGTACCATTGAGCCATACTGTAGCCCTTCTGTTTGTTATTTTAGCCTGGTGATTAGTAAGAGTGTGGAACAGGAAGAAGAATAGGAAACAATAGGAGAAGGGTGAATGGGAGTGGGACAGGCTGGGATTTTATATCCAGTTCTTCTTGCCTAGGGAAAAGAGCTCCTTTTCCACTAAGCCCAGGAAGTGCTTTGCTCTTCTGAGCTGATAGGATGAGGTGTCTTTCTTCTGAGTAGTAGCCGGCCACTCTTCACCACTCCTGTTTTCTACCTTTTCTTTCCCATTGGTTAGGACTAAGAGCCTTGCTGTCTTATCCATTCCCCTTCTGCAGTCCTACTAGAATTCAGTTACTCAGCACCAGATGATGAACTAGGGTGCTGTGAGTAGTTCTCTCTGTCCTTGTCTTCCTGAGTGCCTACTCCCTTGCTTTTGGTGTGGGGTGGGTTCTTGAACTCAGGACATCATGTACTTTCTTAGATTTTTTTGGTTGTTTAAGGTTGTTTAGAGACCTCCTCATATCCACTTCTAGCTTTTTGCTGATTAGTTGAATATGAGTCTCCAGGAGTCTGTGGCTGCCTCAATCCTGATATCTCTGACTCCTGAGTATTTAGGATTACAAGCACAAGCCTTCTCCCTTGGTTTTGTACCCCAGTTGCTCCTCTAGCTCATGCTGTTCCTGGACCTCACTCTCCCCATCATTCAGGAACAGATAGAACTGCTAACATAGAAGCTAGTTGTCCTTCCTCAATCGAGACTTCATCAGGGCACTGTCAGCTTCCACCCATCCCTCTTTCACTCGCCCGATATAGCCTCTGCCTTTCCTTAACTCATCCATTGAAAGACAAGTACATTCAAGTTGTAAACAGATCCTATTTAACCAACACTAAAAGTAAACTGAAAGCTAACAGAAAACCCAACATTTCTGCTCTACTAACGTTAAGCAAGTTTTATATATTTTTCTTCTTCAAAGAGTTGTTAACACAGGATATAAAGACATATGATATTAATTTCTAGAATGTCTCTGGAATTGAAGAATTAAAAGTAGCCATCACTTCCATTCTGATGCAAGCCAGTTCTAAAGGGACAGTCTGATGTTCTGGAGTTCCCGTGGTGGAGGGAGGACAGAGTGTGGGAAAGTCACCATGGTTTTCCTAGGATGTCAGGAGGCTCAGTTTAACAATCCCATCAATGAATCCCAGGTGGATTTCAGGAACAGCAGTGGTTGAGAATGTTGGATCTTGAAACATAAACAAGGGCAGCCAAATGAATAATTCAGCACTTTTTTTTGAACATAAAAGACTTGGAAGGCTGTCCTTGTGGGATGTAGAGCAATTCTTTCCAGTGCTGTCTCCTTTTAGACAAGACCCTGCCTTTGACCTTCTCTTTAACACACATAATATGTATCTTTGGCCTCAGAAGTGGAAGGCTATTTAATGTTGGGATGGAATTCTTTCCTCCCCTCCACCCCTTTTCTTTCCTTGATTTCTTTAGAAAGGCACGTGATCCTAAATCCAAGCAAGGGAAATTGATAATACCTGTCCTCACAGCTAGCAATACAATGATTTCTCAGGACTTATATCATTTAGATAAGTGACTAGGCCTTAAGTAATGTTGATAGGATCCTAGTGATTTATGCTTGAGTGATATCTTCCCTGGTCACTCTAGGTAAAAGTCTCATACAAAAGATCATACATATCATTATCTGAATCTCACATTTCTAGTTAGAAGATGATTGTGTCTCTACTAGAACATATATAAACTCCTCAAGGGTTGTGGCTTTGCCTTATTCATGAGCACATCATCAATTAATATCATGGTGTACCTCCTCACAGAGAGGGCAAGCAATTTATCTTGGCTGAATGGATACAAATGTATGAATGAGTCGCCTTGTGCTAATGAGTAATCCATGGAAGTAGATAATAGTGTGTTTCAGTTCTTTCATGGAGTAGTCCTTGTACTCAAGATATATTTGGTTACACTTGGCAGGGAGCACATTAACCATGGCAGATAAGACAGTAAGCAAGACAAACATTGTTCCTTCATCTATGGAGCTTAGCATGTTGGAAGAAATGTAGGCAAAAATCAGGTGCTTTCAGTGAATGTTAATGGTACATCTTTTATTTATAAATCAACTAAATAAACCAATAACTTACAGCGAGATACAAGGGGTAATCAAGAGTCTCCCACCAAAGAAAAGCCCAGGCCCAGATGGATTCACCAGTGAATTCTATAAAACCTTTAGTGAGGAGCTAATACCAGTACTCCTCAAACTCTTCCGCGAAATAGAAACAGCTTCATAGAATGAGTCTGAGATTTCTCCCTCTAATATTATACTCATCCCAAACCAGGCAAAGACCTAACAAAAAAAGAGAATTACAGACCAATATCACTAATGAACACAGACGCAAAACTCCTCAATAAAATATTAGCTGACAGGATCCAGAAACTGATCAAGAAAATTATGCTTCCTGACCAAATAGGCTTCATCCCACAGACACAAGGATGGTTCAACATCCGTAAATCAATCAACGTAATTCACCACATAAACAGAACTAAAATCAAGAATCACATTGTTATCTCAGTCGATGCCCAAAAAGCCTTTGACAAAATACAACATCCATACTTATTAAAAGCTCTGGAGAGAACAGGAATAGATGGAACATTCCTTAAAACAATAAAAGCCATATGCAACAGACCAACTGCTAATATCATATTAAATGGGGAGAAACTAAAATCATTCCCCCTAAACTCAGGAACGAGACAAGGATGCTCACTCTTCCCACTTCTTTTCAACATCGTGCTAGAATCCCTAGCCATAGCAATAAGGCAAGAGGAGGACATCAAAGGGATCCACATCGGCAAAGAAGAAATCAAACTATCCCTATTTGCAGATGACATGATCTTATATCTGAAGGACCCAAAAAACTCAGTCCCCAAACTCCTACACCTAATAAACCATTTTGGCAAAGTAGCAGGATACAACATCAATCCACAAAAGTCAGCAGCTTTTCTGTACACCAGCAATGTACAAGCAGAAAAGGAAATTATGGAAATAATACCATTTACAATAGCTAAAAAAAGAATAAATTACCTAGGGACAACCTAACTAAAGACGTGAAGGACCTATTTAATGAGAACTATAAAAATCTAATAAGGGAAATCAAAGAAGACACAAGGAGATGGAAAGACTTCCCATGCGCATGGGTAGGCAGAATCAATATAGTGAAAATGGCCATATTGCCCAAATTGTTATACAAATTCAATGCAATCCCCATCAAGATCCCAGCTACATTCTTCACTGAAATAGAGAAAGCAACCCGTAAATTTATATGGAACAGCAAAAGACCTAGAATAGCCAAAACAATTCTAGGCTAAAAAACCAGTGCAGGAGGTATCACAATACCAGATTTCAAGCTCTGTTATATAGCCAACATAACCTACTAGGTATTGGTATAAAAACAGACCTGAAGACCAATGGAATAGAATTGAAGACCCAGAAATAAAACCACACTCTTACAGTCAGCTGATATTTGACAAAGGAGCTAAAGACATACAATGGAAAAAACATAGCCTCTTCAACTACTGGTGCTGGGAAAACTGGGTAGCCATATGTAGAAAACTCAAAGTAGACCCTAGCCTATCACCATGCACCAAGATCAACTCAATAATTCTATGCTCCTGCCATCCTCTTAGGCCAAGTAACAGAAATTTGTAATGATCATGGACTTCTTCTCCAGCCCACTCCTTACAAAGCTTATTTTCCAGCTTATTTCATCTCTGTCTACCTGCTGCTGACCCTCACCCCCATTCATTCCAGAGTTGCCTGTGGACTGAACCCTGGCTCACTTTTGTAACTGTGCCAGTGTGTGTTCCCCAAATCCCTGGGGATGTTTCTCCTGTAGTAAGTTGCTCTTCTAGAAAGTCTTCAGCTGCTACCCACACCCTACATGATTCACAACAGAATCTGATTCGCAGCTAGTGAAACCCTGAGGAGTAAAACTGTTATTCGTGAGAAAAAAAAATAAACAAGATTTAGCTCAGGAGCAATTAAGGAGGATTTGATTCCCTTTGTAATAAAAACCACACAATGTTGTTTTTAGATTCTTTTTCCCTTTACATCTCAAACCTATATGTTTTGAGAAAATATGTTGGTGCTCAATTCTGGGAATGCAAGATGTGAGGAAGTACAGTTAAGGGGTGACTTAATTGAGTTTATTTGAATGTCTGGGGGGTAAGATAGTTAACTATCTTGAGAAAGAAAAGAAGGCTTCATTAAAGGAGCTCTCGAAGTTTGAAGGTTTGTAGAATTCTGTCTTAGCTCTCCTGTTAGTGAATTCGTCCTCATTCTGGGTTCCCTGGGCCAAAATTGCAGGAAGGCCTGGGCTGGGCGGTTCTCACTGGATATCAAACACATCTTGTAGTCAGATGTCTGTTGAGGACACAATGAGCGGCAAGGTTTATTGGACAGAACATGCAAGCAGGCTTCATGCATGGCTGGCAGCTGATGCTACAAGTACACAGAAAAGCACTGATTCTTCATTTGTGCTGCCACTGTCCAAGGGGTACCTGCAAGTAGGAGAAAAGTCAGCATCTCAGCCTCCACTTTGCTTCACTGCTCTGCTCTGAGCCATTCTCTCTTGCTGTCACTGAGGGTTCCAGGCAAAACAGTAAAATTCCTGTGACCAGAGTCATATCTCCTCCCTAGACAGTGTGGGCTTTCTTACAGAAACAAAGCCCTGATGTACCTATCCTGAGATTGGAGCACCATGCATCTGGCCACATACCCCAATTAGGACTACTACATTTTTCAGACTTCTCACTAATTGCTCCAATTCTTTCTGTATTTAAACCCAAAGCTCAGATCAGTACCCTGGATGTGTGCCTAAAGGCATAGTCTCTTGTTCCCCCCTGGCAGCACGGCCATGATAACATCTCCTTTGTTTGACTTTCACCACTACTTATCTCTTTAATTGAAATAGTGGAGCAAGTGGCCTAACCTGGCATGGGGGAACCTTTGAACCCTCTGATTTCTTCTTATGTGGTAACTAGAATCCCCCTGAGCAAACATTCCAACCCAAGCCAGGTGGAATCCGACTGACATTTTCCAGCCCAGCTTCAGATGTGAGACAGACAGTGATGGTATTAGCTGATGCAGTGACAGGCCCGCCCACAGTCGAAGAGGAGGCTGAGACACCTAACACACGAAAGAAAGAGGATGAGATAATTGCAGCGATTTCAAAGAAACCCAGACTACTACCATCCTAGATCACAAGCCTTCAGATTTCCTTGAGCCCTTCTCTGGGGATTTGTCCCAAGCTCATGTCTAACTCAGCATGTGAGATCCGCTTGACCATAGGCTTCTTCACAGTACCTCTTTGGCTTTTCATCCTCTTCTATACGTGGGGAAAAAATCACCATAGGTTCCACTTCTCCCTCTTTGCCCTCTTCTTCCTCTTCTCCCTCTTGCTAGCTGATTTTTTTTCCAAGTCAGTTAATAGATCCTAACTTGCATGTAGAATGTCTGCAGTATATTTTTATGTTTTACAAAGTAAAGATCTAAAAACAATTAAATTCCTCTTTGCAATATCTTTCACTAGAGGACAGTACACATGAATCTTACAATACACACCATTTCAATGAAGAGTTTCTGTGGTGTTTACAGGCATCTAATTGTCCTTTTCTTTCATATAATAGAATGAAATTCCTTCTCAACAAAACTCCACGGATAGTCATTTGGAAATAATGGTAGTGGGTTGGACCAGCCTTAGAAAAGAAAATCTATTGAGAGCTGCTTTAGTACCTAAGAAATTGCATTCTACCTAGCATTTTCAAGCCATGGGCCACTAATAGGTAAGTATCTTGAAAACATACTCTTGCTTTCAAAACTGAATAACCACCAGTAATTCATCAGCCAGGTGAATACAGCTTTCTACCTTTCTGGGCCTCTCAGGTCAGCCTCAGTGTTATGCTCCTATGAGTTGCTTAATAATAAACAAATAAGAACAACACTGGACCCTTTGTACTTCTGCTTGAGTCAGGATGCAAGAGTATCACTTCTGTGTGAGGCAGTTCTGAAGATGGGCCTTCTCAGTCAAAAGCAAATATTTCTGGATTACCTGAGCACTTCCACAAATTATTTAAACTGTTACCCCAACACAAGGAAATCGTAAATCAAGGAGAAATAGCATTCCACTGAGGGGACAACAGGAATACAGAATACAATTATGAACAAGCCAGGTGTGATGGTTCAGGTCTGTAATCCCAGTACTCAGGAGGTAGTGGTAGGAAGATCACAAGTTCCACAACAGCCTGGGCTACATATTGAGACTCTGTCTCAACGAACCAGGGACTGGAGATATAGCTCAGTGCTAGAATATTTGTCTAGCATATTCAAGGCCCTTGGGTTCAATCCCCAGTACTGCAGAAAGAAATAAACATGGATTATTTTTAGAATTTAAAAGATAGTTTATAGAGTAATTGGAATTGTAGAGATTGTAAATGTAAAAGCCTGTCTGTAGTACAATGGTATTTTATAGTAACTTTATATTACTGTTTTATGTGGGTTTTCTCTTATAGGAGTAATATAACAAGACAATAATGTACTTTGTATACAAATGAAAAAGGAATGGTGCCAGCTTTATATCTGCTCAAGGAGTTTAACTGTTATCTTGTCTATAATTTAGAAACACTTCTATATGTAAGCTAAGTGCCAGGGGCTCACACCTATACTCCCAGCTGCACAGGAGCCTGAGATGCAGAGGATCAGAGTTCAAAGGCAGTCCAGGTAGAAAATCCAAGAGATTCCATATCCTGCAAAAAGTTGGACTGGAGGAATAGCTTAAGTGGTGGAGCACCAGTCAAACAAGTGTAAGACCCTGAATTCAAACCTCAGTACTAGCAAAAACACAAAAACCTAATCTCCCTTATGAAAAGTTGGCAATGTGAAGTCATGGAATTGATGTGCTAATGTATTTTGTAACACATGTAAATAAGCACATAATTAAAATACATCTGTTTCTGATGTCTATAATAAAATCATCCTGTATGCCATCATGATGCTATGTAGACCCAGCCCTCAGAAACTCAATGTGAACGGATTCTAAACTCTCTTGCTGTGCTAACAGCTGTTCTTCGCATCTGGCCTTTTCTACCCAGATTTATTTCCCCAATCTTCCTAAAATAAAACCTAAGTATTGGCCAAGTCGATCTTCTTGTGGCCCCACGTAGAGACTCTGTATGCTGTTGCTTCCATAATAAGGAAAGATAAATTCTGTCCTTCTCTGAGAAAGAACAAGTTGGGAAAGCACATGGTTGGATGAACAAACTACCTTTGACCATTAGGACAAGATAACCATTAAGGTGAACAGCTGCTTAGAGAATATACATACACACACACACACACACACACACACACACACACACATACTATATATATATATATATTACACAAAGAAGAAGAGGAGGAGGGGAAAGAGGAGAGAGGGCCTTGAGAGACATACTAAGAAGGATATGATGATGAAGGATGTAGGAAATGAGAGGGAGATGTATGTTTAGGCAGCTGCTAAGATTTCCAGCCTGGGTGTTTGAAAGGGTGCTATTCTCAGAGGTGGAAGTCAGGGAAAAAGATGCAATTTGGGGAAACATGAGATTCTTTTGGAACTGTATTTCTTGGTGTTGATGTGCACAGTGATTAGGTATGAAACAGTGATATTTAAATTCTTTCCTGATCTTACTTGCTTACTTCTCTGAGTCTCTTCTCTGTCTATAAGATGTATTTCCTGCTGTGGCTTGATTATCCATCAATAGAAGGTGGTGTCCATGAACACACTTTGTAAATGTCTTCTCAGATATAAATATTTATGTCCAGGAAAAAACAATGTGTAAACAGCAGAGTCATCATTATGCTTAGCTTCCACATAGGCAGAGAGTATAGCTCCTTTGCCTTACTACAGAGTACTCAGCAAAGATCTCGCTGCAGAATTGCCAGTATCACTGCCTGACCTCTGACAGGATTAATTCCTATGGCATTACTTTGCTACTCGACATCCCCAGTCAAGAACCACCACACATTTGTATTTTCTCAAAATCTTTGTAAATCTTTTATTCAATCCTACTTGTCAAGGTAGATATCACATACATTTTCAAGCAGAATTGGGAGGCCTATCAGGTCAGATATCTTGATATTCATTAGTGAAATGAGTGGGACTCAAAACATGTAGGTAGATTATAAATCTTCCACTAACAGACAATTGTGGTATGCTGTAAGTGGTATACCAGTTGTTCTACTTATGCTTAGGTAGACCTAAGGTAGACCTTATCAGTTCAGATGTGGGTCTTTGAAGGTCTTGAAATGTGTTTTTAGAATGGAATACACCCACCACTGTGAGCTAATCATTGGAGTAAACATGAAGATTTGTCTGTTAGTGATTGCATATTTATTTTCGTTATGACTAGTGACTTTGGCAACTCATTATGGTTTTCTGCTTAAGACACTGACACATTATTTTCTTTAAAAGCATGTTTATTTAGGCAAAAGTGAGTTGATTTAAAGAAAGAAGAGTATTTTAAAGTGTAACAGAATATGGGAAAAGAGAACACTAGTGTTAGAATGAATATAGTTTGAGAAACCTTATAACTTGGACTCTACTTTGGTAGAGAAGTAGGAAGAAAAGATATAGTTATTATGGTTTGAGATTTCCTATAGACAAAGCCTTCCCAATAAAGTCATCCCATCATAGTAGCTTTCCTCTCAAGAAGGTTAGTCTCTAAAATGGCAAATAATCCTAGGAGACTGTGGTTTAATTTTATTTTTTGTTGGTTGTGAGATTAGAACTCAGGGTCTGAGCATGGTCACTGAGCTTTCCCCCTGCCCCCCTCAATGCTAGCACTCTATCACTTTGAGCCACAGCTCTCCTTCCAGTTTTTAGGTGGTTAATTGAAAATACTCTCATACTCTTTCCTGCCTGGGCTGGCTTTGAATCAAGATCCTCAGATCTCAGCTGCCTGAATATCTAGAATTACTGGCATGAGCCACTAGTGTCTGGCTGTTTTATTTTATTGTTTTATCTTTTTCTATTTGTTTTGGTGATGCAGAGTGAATCTTTGCACACATTAAGCCCATGCGTTATCCATTGAGTTGCATTATTACCCAAGCAAATTTCTAAATGTTCCTTTAATACTCTGACCAGGAAGGAGAGAGTAACCTTAGAAGCTGCTGTGGGATGAACAGTAATAGATGCCAAAATTGTTCACCAACCTCACTGTTTTGTTGAGGTCATAAGGCGAGACTTGGAGGTTAACACCTGGGTTACTAGTATCTGACTGCTTCCTGAGAAGTGAACTGAACACACATGACTGGAAGGTTTAGTTTAAATGTGATGATAAAGACAACTTGTGACCTTCTTTGCATATAGATTCTGTAAATCCTATCACAGTGCCGTGTGCCTATACACAAGTGCTCCACAAATAGTTAAACAAAAGAATGAGTGACTGTGAAAATTAGGCAATACTTTTTATTTGTAGTTATACATGAGGGCATAGAACTCAGGTTTGGAAATCTATACAACCAGGTTCATGTCCTATTTCTGCCACTGATTCATTGGGTAAGTCACTCAATCTCTTGATTCTTATTAAATGGTGCTAACCAGTGGTGTGCTGGTAAGCATTTTACCGCTGGTTGTATAGGCTAAGAAATAAAATCTTGCTTTTTAATGCTTACTGATTTCCCTGGGATAGATACTCTCATCAAGTTAACAACTGCTTGAACAGCTAGCTTGAGAAATGATGACTGATTTGCAAATCCACTGTGATGAGCCCCCAGGTGAAGTTCTCCATAGGTAGTAATGATGCCAACTTTATTGGGGTTGGTTGTGATTCCTGGAGTGCTTGCTGCCTGCTAAGCACTGAGCTCTTAGATTATCTCATTTTTTTCTCATAACATTAATATAAAGTTGACATTGTTATCACTCCTATATCAGGGATAAAGAAATGTAATGGGTCTAAAATATGTAGGTAGATTAGAAATATCACACCTGTGTCATACCATAAGAGGTATACCAATTGTCCTTTTTATGCAGGTCTTTGAAAGTCTTGAAATTAGTTGCCCATAAGAGAGATTAAGGAATGGGTGTGCATGGATGGATGTACAGCTAGCCCCTGAACTGTTCACTAGGCTGTTTCCTTTATTCTTTTTTATGGTATATTTTAATTTTTACTTATTTTTATTAGTATTACCTATAAAAAGGATTTTTCTGGTGATTGTTCTTTGATCAAATTTGCTGCCTCTATTACTTTTTTTTCTTTTTAAAAGTTTGTTATTTTTAAGTAGCCATACAAAGGAGGTGCCATTTAACAAAGCAGTTTATGAATATAATGCATCATGATAAATGTCCCTACTTTCAACATTCTCACTCATCCCTCCCAATCTACCTCTTTCCTCACTTTTCTTAATTTTGTAGGATATACATTGAATTATTGACTGCATCCTCTACCCCTTTCTCCTCTTCATTTGTCTATCCTCCACGCCTTGATCCACCCTACCTCTTTCAAATACTTATTTCCTGGTGTTTGAACTTTGACTTGGCCTTTCTACTTTTTTTTTTCAGGCAGGAAAGAAAGTTTATTACCGAACTGCTGGCCTGTGGCCAAGATGATCCATGGCGGGAGAGAAGGGAGAGACGGAGACCCCCACCCGGCCCTGCCTTATATCTAGGGCAGGGGCAAGGGGTGTGGCCAGGTGGATTAGGATGTGACCTCAGGAAAAGGGAAGGTAACTGCCTCCAGGTCTGCTGGTTACCCAGGTAACTGGGTGGAGACTTAATGAGGTGGGGGCATCTGCATGGAGCCCTTAGGAAGAGGACCTAACATTCCAGCCTTTTTTTTTTTTTTTTCGGCCAGTCCTGTGCCTTGGACTCAGGGCCTGAGCACTGTCTCTGGCTTCTTCCCGCTCAAGGCTAGCACTCTGCCACTTGAGCCACAGCGCCGCTACTGGCCGTTTTCTGTATATGTGGTGCTGGGAAATCGAACCTAGGGCCTCGTGTATCTGAGGCAGGCACTCTTGCCATTAGGCTATATCCCCAGCCCCCATTCCAGCCTTTTAATACTTATGAAAGACTCTCTCTGGCTGCTTCCTGCTAGCAAGGGGCATCAGCAGAAATGTGGCCCCTCCTGGAGAAGGCTAGCAGCAGGGACTCTTGTTGGTAGATGCCAGTCCTTGAATGAAGCCTGGAAGAAGTCTCATGAGGCAGGGGCTGGACAAAATATTAAGGCAAAAGGAAGGGTTTAGGGCACAAAATTAAAAATTGGATGACTTGGACAGTTCTTATACTCAGGTATGGACATTAGATGGACAAGCTACTATCTCTTGATCCCCGGCTGATTAATTTTGAAAGGGCGAGACAAAGTGACTCCATTTAGGATGTGACATAATTATCCTCTTACTCCTCTCCATGATCCTTGTTCCCTGAACTGGCTGAGTCTCAGGGGTCTAAGTGCTTGTTGCTGGGATGGCTTGCCCCCATTGGCATTCACGGGGTTTGAACTCAGGGCCTGGACACTGTCCCTGAGCACTTCTGCTCGAGGCTAGCACTCTACCACTTGAGCCACAGCTCCACTTCCAGCATTTGGCTGGTAAGAGATCAGTCTCTTCAGCCATGCTTCCAGCCTGGCTCTTCGCTGGTTAGTTGGGAGACGGAGTTTGAGAGATTTTTCTGCCCTGGCTGGCTTTGAACTGCAATCCAAGGAGTCTTTGCCACAAAAGCTCTTTTTTTACTTCCAATTAAAACAACAAGGAGAACAAGGGGACTAGAGCTTACCTGTACCTTGTCAAGAACTGAACAAATACTTGCCAGAATTCTGTATGTCTGTGTAAATGTCATTTGTTAATATGTTCATCTAGCTATATATCTGTGCTAAAACTAATCACATCTACTGAGTTTTGTCATGACTTGGCCTTTCTAAGGATTGGTACTATTTGAGTTCTCTCCTAAATCTACCATCTGTCAGATAATACATTTGAGCAATAGGAAAGTCCATATACAGCATCTAGCATATATAGATGCTTAAAAAATACAAGTTTCCACTTCTGTCTTTCATTTCTTTAAAAAAGACATTTGCAGAAAAATGCCTTAAACCATATCCCAAATGTTCATGGAAGGGCCTACCTGTGGAACAAAACAGCTCAGAAACATTTATTTTTGAAAACAAACCTTATGATTTAGGGGAAGAAATACAAATGACACAAGAAATTTTGAATATGTGAAAAAAAACTCTGTAGTTCAAATATTTGAGAGATCCAATTGCCTTTTATTGACCAATTTAGCAAACCAATAGCTTCAAACATATATGGGAGTTCTCTCTATGAGAGGACACACTCCACTCCAGCAAATGGCAAGCCAATGGGTATTCCCAATAATTTGACATCCAGTTCTTCATTAAGTATGGAAAATTGGTACTTGTACACTGTTATGTATTTTCTGTTCTGGGACTTTCATGGGCTTCCTCAGAGATAGGGACATAAGTTGGTGTGGAGGAAATTGGGTGTGGATGTTGTCTGAGCAAATGGGAAACCTTGTCCAGAACTATTCACCACCCATATGCTCCAGCCTGGAAAGTCAGGTGCTTGCTTGATGGGAAATGGCCATATTGAATCCACCTGTCTTGGCCAATGAGGCTTAAGAAGTAATGAGATGGAGGCTGCTGGATTCCATTTTCATTCTTTCTCTTTTTGTGTTGGTGTAAATTAAATTGAACATAGTGAGAAAATGGAGATACAGGAAGAAACTATATCTTTCTTCCTGCTCTTTGATGTTGTCTCTCATCTGAGTACATAGCCCAGAAATACCTCCCTTCCAGCTTCATTTTAAGCAAGGTAAACAATACCCTTATCGCTTAAAAGTCTTTTCTCTGTGGATATTGCTATTTGCAATAATTAAAATAAATTTCCTTATTCATGTGGAAGAGCATAACTGTTAGGAATTGTGGCTTTCAAAAATCCAATGGATGTGTAAGAAAGCTTTCTTTCTGATTGATGCAAGGAATTCAAAATTCTGATTTCAGCTGATGGAAGTCTTTAGCTTCAGGAAGTCTTTACCTACATAGCTGGAAGCACCTTGGTTCATGCTTGGTGGCAGGTGCACCTGACTTTGCTTCTCTAAGATTCTTTCATACTTCCTGCTGAGAATGCATTTTGTCCTCAGACCAGCTGACTGCCAACTTCTAGGCTTCATGTGTGAACAAGACAATGCCTGGTAGAAGAAGAGATATTGGCCTTTCCTGTGGGTCTTTAGAGAAGTGAGGAGAGATGATTTGGGAGGCAGGGAACAATATCTACTTCTATGTCCCTTGCCATGGAGACTGTTGCTGTGGTCATCATGGGCTATCTTTGGAGTGGGATGTGTTTAGGGAGACCTACTGCAACCAATGACCAGCCACTACTTACACATTTCTCATGTTTCCTTTGCCTGGAAATGTTTCATGAACTCTGAGAAGCTTGTTTTGATCTGATTTTTTTTTCTTTCCTTTCTCACTTGACTTATGTCTTAAGGTCTCTTGTGGCTGTTGAGTGCGTATTTCATTCTACCAGTTGTATTTCGTTTTATTTTATTTTAAGGAAGCTGGCCCTTTTTTATGGAGTGCTTATTCCCAACCCCATTTTAAAAGAAGAGTTTTCTCAAAAAAAATATGGCACCGATTTGTTCACAGGAAAAATAATGCTAGGCAAACATCCTGTTGTTTTCATCCATTTTACTTCTGTCTGTTCTGCTTGAGCATACTTTGATGTTCACAAAGAAAACACACAATACTCCTATAGGAGTGTCTTCATCTATTTTCTTCTGCCATAACAGAATGCCACAGACAGGGCAATTTATAAATGATAAAAATGGATTTGGCTTGTAGTTCTGAAGGCCTGAAGAGTCCAAGAGCACACAACCAGCACCTAGCAGGGAGGGCCCTTCAAGCTGCTTCATAGCATAGTGGAAAGGTAAGTCAATATGTGTGAAGAGAGAGGGGCAGAGGGAGCAATGGAAAGAAGGAGAGATGGGGAGAGAGAGAGAGGGTGAGAGAGAGAAGAGGAGAGGAAAAGAGGTAAAGAGGAAGGGAGGGGGAGAGAGAGAGAGGGAGAGACAGAAGAGGGAGAGGGAAAAGAAGAAGATAAAGCAGGGAACAGGGAGAAGAGGAGACAGACACACAGATAGAGACAGTGAATCAGAGAGAAAAGCTAAGGGCTAACCCACTTCCAAGATAATAGCATTAATCCAATCCTGGGGCCAGAGCCTTACACTAAGCTCCCTTCAGACATTCTCCCTTGTGTACCACCACAAAGCAAACCATGTTCCCCACGTTCCAACATGAGCTTTAGAGCGAACATTCAAACAACAGCAAGAAGATACCTGTAGTTTTTGTTGTTGCTTTTTGTTTTTTATTTTTTGTTTGTTGTGAGGCTTGAACTCAGAGCCTGGGTGCTGTCACTGAGCTTTTTTGCTTAAGGCAAGTACTCTATCACTGAGCCACCACACCTCTTCTGGTTTTCTGATGCTTAACTGGAAGCAAGAGTCTCATGAACTTTTCTGCCTGGACTGGCTTGAAACTGTGATCCTCAAACCTCAGCCTCCTGAGTAGCTAGGATTACAGGCGTGAGCTACCAGCCTCTAGCTTTGATTTCAGACTTTTAACCTAGACCTGTGAGAAATAAATGTATCTCATTTAAGCCACCCACTCTATGGTATTTTGTTATGGCAATTCTAGCAGATGACCCAGTGGTGAGACTAAAATGGAAAACCATTTTTGGAATTGGGGACTGTTTGCTTGGGTGCTACAGCTGACATGTGTCTCTTCTTGCATGCAGCACCCATGAAAATCTGTGTGTTGTCTATGGAAGGCAGAAGAGAAAGGCTGAAAACAAAACAAAAAGAGCAGCTGGGAAGGAACTGAATCAAACTCAGCTTGAGGGCTGGCCTGGTGCTGGCCCTTCCAGTTACTTGGGCCAAGAAATCTCTTTATTGCTGATTGAGTTTCCACAATCCAAAGGCCCAACAGATAGAATGGTTTATGCTTTGTGTTTACAGACTGAGAAGAAGCTGTCCTTAAGATATTTTAGTAAATAGGTCTCTGTGTTTTATAAGTCTAGGTTCCTCAAGGCAAGTAAGTTTTATTGTCCCCTAAAGGAAGGGAAATGAATCCTTTGTGTTTTGAGGGTTGGAACGAAAACTAGCCTAATTTCAAGCATTGATTTGCAGGGTGAAGTTGCAGGCCTGGCAGAAAGCAATGCTTTAGGAATTCTCTGGAGGCTGAGACTGTGCTTACTTGGAGACACAATCGAAGAGGTGTGGGGTTGCTGAAGGACTGGCCAAGTTATTGCATGAAAAGGATTGAAACATTAGGGTAACTGAGGCTGGGGCCAGTGTGCAGAGTGGCCCATCTAGATAACAGTTCAGTGAGCAAGTTTTTCTGGGTGTGGGTAAGCTGTATAGTGCATAGGGGGCAGGGTGAGTGGGTTTTGTTGCTACACAGATTCCCAGCCAAACACCAAAGTCACTGAATCAGAATCCTTGGTTGCACAACCTAAAGACAAGCATTTCAAGAGGTTATTTGGTGTTGCTTAGGCGAGTACCACTTGAGAATGCATGATGCATAGTGTGAGCAGGTTAAGACAGAGAGTAATTCCCTAGTCAGGTGGCTGAAAACAGGTAGCCAGATAGCCTAGGGTCAAGATTCTATTCCTTCCAGAAATAGCATGCCTCCAGCCATCACTTTGAGTCTATACTCATGAGACATGCTGGTTAAAGATCCTGGGTCAGGACAGATGTTAAAGTAGTTTAGTATCTGGTGTTAGGACCACCTTTCATGGTGACAAGTGACCCTAGTACTTCTCCTAACCCATTAGACTGTCCTGCCACCTTTGATGGTGGGAGACATAGGGAAATGGTATATGGCCCCCACTACCATGAGAGCTCCTCAGAACTGTGGGTGGGGGAGTCATATGGATCATGTGATAGTATCATCACAGAGAGTACCTGGCCATTGTCACATACTCTCATCTCTTGTCACCATGGCAGAGATCTTAACCACCATGTTTTATGCATAAAGCCAGGAGCACAGAGTAATCAAGACATCTCAAAGGTCAGGCAGCAGGGATATGAGAAGCACCCAGTATTCTCTCTGATCCTGAGAGGCCAAGATCAGTGCTCAGGGTCATCCTGGGCTGCAGACACTCAGGTGAC
>NW_025959420.1:0-32619 GCF_023159225.1 Perognathus longimembris pacificus | reverse complement strand
GGCCTTGGACTCAGGGCCTAAGCACTGTCCCTGGCTTCTTCCGACTCAAGGCTAGCACTCTGCCACTTGAGCCACAGCGCCGCTTCTTGCCATTTTCTGTATGTGGTGCTGGGGAATCGAACCTAGGGCCTCATGTATCCGAGGCGGGCACTCTTGCCACTAGGCTATATCCCCAGCCCGCTACTGCTTTTCTTAATCTCAGTCGAGATATTTACTGATAAACAGCTACCTACGCAGCATGTTCATGTCGTTCGTAAATGGGCTTTTATCTCTCTCCCGTCCCCACAAATCAGATTCTTCTGAGGAGTTCCCAGTACATTATCCTTTCCCCTGTGTAATTACCTTAACAACCTCCAGCTGCTTTTATGCTCAGAAGGTTTACTCCCTGATATACAGCTGCCTACACCCTTCGTAAGTGCAGGTCCTAAATTAGCTTTTTTCTCTTTACCCTCACCACAATCCAGATTCTTTTGGGGAGTTACCAGTACAGTAACCATACCAGGAAGTACTTAATTTATTAAGCTAATACAGCTGCCTACCCCCTTCGTAAGTGCAGGTCCTAAATGAGCTTTTTTCTCTGTTCCTCACCACAATCCAGATTTTTTGGGGAGTTACAGTACAGTAACCAAACCAGGAAGTACTTAATTTATTAAGCTACTGCTTTTCTTATTCTCAGTGGAGATATTACTGATAAACAGCTACCTACGCAGCATGTTCATGTTGTTCCTAAATGAGCTTTTATCTCTCTCCCCTCACCACAATTCAGATTCTTCTGAGGAGTTCCAAGTACATTATCGTTTCCCCTGTGTAATTACCTTAACAAGCTCCATCTGTTTTTATTCTCAGAAGGTTTACTCCCTGATATACAGCTGCCTACCCCCTTCGTAAGTGCAGGTCCTAAATGAGCTTTTTTCTCTGTTCCCTCACCACAATCCAATTCTTTTGGGGAGTTACCAGTACAGTAACCATACCAGGAAGTACTTAATTTATTAAGCTACTGCTTTTCTTATTCTCAGTGGAGATATTTACTGATAAACAGCTACGTAAGCAGCATGTTCATGTTGTTCCTAAATGAGATTTTATCTCTCTCCACTCACCACAAATCAGATTCTTCTGAGGAGTTCCCAGTACATTATCCTTTCCCTTGTGTAATTAACTTCACAAGCTCCAGCTGTTTTTATTCTCAGAAGGGATACTCGCTGATATACAGCTGCATACCTCTTCGTAAGTGCAGGTCCTAAATGAGCTTTTCTCTCTGTTCCCTCACGACAATCCAGATTCTTTTGGGGTGTTACCATTACAGTTACCATACCAGGAAGTACATAATTTATTAAGCTAATACAGCTGCCTACCCCCTTCGTAAGTGCAGGTCCTAAATTAGCTTTTTTCTCTGTTCCCTCACCACAATCCAGATTCTTTTGGGGAGTTACCAGTACAGTATCCATACCAGGAAGTACTTAATTTATTAAGCTAATACAGCTTCCTACCCCTTCGTAAGTGCAGGTCCTAAATGAGCTTTTTCTCTGTTCCCTCACCACAATCCAGATTTTTGGGGAGTTACCAGTACAGTAACCAAACCAGGAAGTACTTAATTTATTAAGCTACTGCTTTTCTTATTCTCAGTGGAGATATTTACTGATAAACAGCTACCTACGCAGCATGTTCATGTTGTTCCTAAATGAGCTTTTATCTCTCTCCCCTCACCACAATTCAGATTCTTCTGAGGAGTTCCAAGTACATTATCGTTTCCCCAGTGTAATTACCTTAACAAGCTCCATCTGTTTTTATTCTCAGAAGGTTTACTCCCTGCTATACAGCTGCCAACCCCCTTCGTAAGTGCAGGTCCAAAATTACCTTTTTTCTCTGTTCCCTCACCACAATCCGGATTCTTTGTGGAGTTAGGAGTACAGTAACCATACCAGGAAGTACTTAATTCATTAAGCTACTGCTTTTCTTAATCTCAGTGGAGATATTTACTGATAAACAGCTACCTACGCAGCATGTTCATGTCGTTCCTAAATGAGCTTTATCTCTCCCCCTCACCACAAATCAGATTCTTCTGAGGAGTTCCCAGTACCTTATCCTTTCCCCTGTGTAATTACCTTAACAAGCTCCAGCTGTTTTTATTCTCAGAACGGATTCTCCCTGATATACAGCTGCCTACCCCCTTCGTAAGTGCAGGTCCTAAATGAGCTTTTTTCTCTGTTCCCTCACCACAATCCAGATTCTTTTGGGGAGTTACCAGTACAGTAACCATACCAGGAAGTACTTAATTTATTAAGCTACTGCTTTTCTTAATCTCAGTGGAGATATTTACCGATCAACATCTTCCTAAGCAGCATGTTCATGTCGTTCCTAAATGAGCTTTTATCTCTCTCCCCTCACCACAAATCAGATTCTTCTTAGGAGTTCCCAGTTCATTATCCTTTCCCCTGTGTAATTAACTTAACAAGCTCCAGCTGTTTTTATTCTCAGAAGGGATACTCGATGATATACAGCTGCCTACCCTCTTCGTAAGTGCAGGTCCTAAATGAGCTTTTTTCTCTGTTCCCTCACCACAATCCAGATTCTTTTGGGTGTTACCAGTACAGTTACCATACCAGGAAGTACTTAATTTATTAAGCTAATACAGCTGCTTACCCCCTTCGTAAGTGCAGGTCCTAAATTAGCTTTTTTCTCTGTTCCCTCACCACAATCCAGATTCTTTTGGGGAGTTACCAGTACAGTAACCATACCAGGAAGTACTTAATTTATTAAGCTAATACAGCTGCCTACCCCCTTCATAAGTGCAGGTCCTCAATTAGCTTTTTTCTCTGTTCCCTCACCACAATCCAGATTCTTTTGGGGAGTTACCAGTACAGTAACCATACCAGGAAGTACTTAATTTATTAAGCTAATACAGCTGCCTACCCCCTTCGTAATTGCAGGTCCTAAATGAGCTTTTTTCTCTGTTATCTCACCACAATCCAGATTGTTTTGGGGAGTTACCAGTACAGTAACCATACCAGGAAGTACTTAATTTATTAATCTATTGCTTTTCTTAATCTCAGTGGAGATATTTACCGATAAACAGCTACCTACGCAGCATGTTCATGTCGTTCCTAAATGAGCTTTTATCTCTCTCCCCTCACCACAAATCAGATTCTTCTGAGGAGTTCCCAGTACATTATCCTTTCCCCTGTGTAATTACCTTGAGAAGCTCCAGCTGTGTTTATTCTCAGAAGGGATACTCCCTGATATACAGCTGCCTACCCCCTTCGTAAGTGCAGGTCCTAAATGAGCTTTTTTCTCTGTTCCCTCACCACAATCCAGATTCTTTTGGTGAGTTACCAGTACAGGAATCATACCAGGAAGTACTTAATCTACTAAGCTACAGCTTTTCTTAATCTGAGTGGAGATATTTACTGATACACAGCTACCTATGCAGCATGTTCAGGTCGTTCCTAAATGAGCTTTTATCTCTCTCCCCTCACCACAAATCAGATTCTTTTGAGGAGTTCCCAGTACATTATCCTTTCCCCTGTGTAATTACCTTAACAAGCTCCATCTGTTTTTATTCTCAGAAGGGATACTCCCTGATATACAGCCTACCCCCTTCGTAAGTGCAGTTCGTAAATGAGCTTTTTTCTCTGTTCCCTCACCACAATCCAGATTCTTTTGGGGAGTTACCAGTACAGTAACCATACCAGGAAGTACTTAATTTATTAAGTTACTGCTTTTCTTAATCTCAGTGGAGATATTTACTGATAAACAGCTACCTATGCAGCATTTTTCATGTCGTTTGTAAATGAGCTTTTATCTATCCCCTCACCACAAATCAGATTCTTCTGAGGAGTTCCCAGTACATTATCCTTTCCCCTGTGTAATTAACTTCACAAGCTCCAGCTGTTTTTATTCTCAGAAGGGATACTCGCTGATATACAGCTGCATACCCTCTTCGTAAGTGCAGGTCCTAAATGAGCTTTTCTCTCTGTTCCCTCACCACAATCCAGATTCTTTTGGGGTGTTACCAGTACAGTTACCATACCAGGAAGTACATAATTTATTAAGCTAATACACCTGCCTACCCCCTTCGTAAGTGCAGGTCCTAAATTAGCTTTTTTCTCTGTACCCTCACCACAATCCAGATTCTTTTGGGCAGTTACCAGTACAGTAACCATACCAGGAAGTACTTAATTTATTAAGCTAATACAGCTGCCTACCCCCTTCGTAAGTGCAGGTCCTAAATGAGCTTTTTTCTCTGTTCCCTCACCACAATCCAGATTTTTGGGGAGTTACCAGTACAGTAACCAAACCAGGAAGTACTTAATTTATTAAGCTACTGCTTTTCTTATTCTCAGTGGAGATATTTACTGATAAACAGCTACCTACGCAGCATGTTCATGTTGTTCCTAAATGAGCTTTTATCTCTCTCCCCTCACCACAATTCAGATTCTTCTGAGGAGTTCCAAGTACATTGTTTCCCCTGTGTAATTACCTTAACAAGCTCCATCTGTTTTTATTCTCAGAAGGTTTACTCCCTGCTATACAGCTGCCAACCCCCTTCGTAAGTGCTGGTCCAAAATTACCTTTTTTCTCTGTTCCCTCACCACAGTCCGGATTCTTTTGGGGAGTTAGGAGTACAGTAACCATACCAGGAAGTACTTAATTTATTAAGCTACTGCTTTTCTTAATCTCAGTGGAGATATTTACTGATAAACAGCTACCTACGCAGCATGTTCATGTCGTTCCTAAATGAGCTTTTATCTCTCCCCCTCACCACAAATCAGATTCTTCTGAGGAGTTCCCAGTACATTAACCTTTCCCCTGTGTAATTACCTTAACACGCTCCAGCTGTTTTTATTCTCAGAAGGTTTATTCCCTGATATACTGCTGCCTACCCCCTTCGTAAGTGCAGGTCCTAATGAGCTTTTTTCTCTGTTCCTCACCACAAACCAGATACTTTTGGGGAGTTACCAGTACAGTTACCATACAAGGAAGTGCTTAATTTATTAAGCTACTGCTTTTCTTAATCTCAGTGGAGATATTTACTGCTAAACAGCTAACTAGGCAGCATTTTGCTGTCGTTCCTAAATGAGCATTTATCTGTCTCCCCTCACCAAAAATCAGATTCTTCTGGAGTTCCCAGTACATTATCCTTTCCCCTGTGTAATTACCTTAACAAGCTCCAGCTGTTTTTATTCTCAGACGGGATACTCCCTAATATACAGCTGCCTACCCCTTCGTAAGTGCAGGTCCTAAATGAGCTTTTTTCTCTGTTCCCTCACCACAATCCAGATTCTTTTGGGGAGTTACCAGTACAGTAACCATACAAGGAAGTGCTTAATTTATTAAGCTACTGCTTTTCTTAATCTCAGTGGAGATATTTACTGCTAAACAGCTAACTAGGCAGCATTTTGCTGTCGTTCCTAAATGAGCATTTTTCTGTCTCCCCTCACCACAAATCAGATTTTTCTGAGGATTTCCCAGTACATTATACTTTCCCCAGTGCAATTACCTTAACAAGCTCCAGCTGTTTTTAGTCTCAGAAGGGATACTCCGTGATAAACAGCTGCCTACCCCGTCGTAAGTGCAGGTTCTAAATGAGCTATTTTCTCTGTTCCCCCACCACAAACCAGATTCTTTTAGGGAGTTACCAGTACAGTAACCAATCCGGAAGTACTTAATTTATTAAGCTACTGCTTTTCTTAATCTCAGTGGAGATATTTACTGATAAACAGCTACCTACCCAGCCTGTTCATGTCGTTCCTAAATGAGCTTTTATCTCTCTCCCCTCACCACAAATCAGATTCTTCTGAGGAGTTCCCAGTACATTATCCTTTCCCCTGTGTAATTACCTTAGAAGCTCCAGCTGTTTTTATTCTCAGAAAGGTTACTCCCTGATATACAGCTGCCTACCCCCTTCGTAAGTGCAGGTCCTAAATGAGCTATTTCTCTGTTCCCTCACCACAATCCAGATTCTTTTTGGGGTGTTACCAGTACAGTTACCAAACCAGGAAGTACTTAATTTATTAAGCTAATACAGCTGCCTACCCCCTTCGTAAGTGCATGTCCTAAATGAGCTTTTTTCTCTGTTCCCTCACCACAATCCAGATTCTTTTGGGGAGGTTCCAGTACAGAAAACATACCAGGAAGTACGCAATTTATTAAGCTACTGCTTCTCTTAATCTCAGTGGAGATATTAATTGATAACCAGTTACCTATGCAGCATGTTCATGTCGTTCCTAAATGAGCTTTTATCTTTTTCTCCTCACCCAAAATCAGATTCTTCTGAGGAGTTCCCAGTACATTATCCTTTCCCTGTGGAATTACCTTAACAACTCCAGCTGTTTTTATTCTCATAAGGGATACTCCCTGATATACAGCTGCCTAGCCCCTTCCTAAGTGCAGGTCCTAAATGAGCTTATTTCTCTGTTCCCTCACCACAATCCAGATTCTTTTGGGGAGTTACCAGTACAGTAACCATACCAGGAAGTACTTAATTTATTAAGCTACTGCTTTTCTTAATCATAGTGGAGATATTTACTGATAAACAGCTACCTATGCAGCATTTTCATGTCGTTTGTAAATGAGCTTTTATCTCTCCCCTCACCACAAATCACATTCTTCTGAGGAGTTCCCAGTACACTATCCTTTCCCCTGTGTAATTACATTAACAAGCTGCAGCTGTTTTTATTCTCAGAAGGCATACTCCCTGATAAACAGCTGCCTACCCCGTTCGTAAGTGCAGGTCCTAAATGAGCTTTTTTTTCTGTTCCCTCACCACAATCCAGATCCTTTTGGGGATTTACCAGTACAGTAACGATACCAGGAAGTACTTAATTTATTAAGGTACTGCTTTTCTTAATCTCAGTGGAGATATTTACTTATAAACAGCTACATAAGCAGCATGTTCATGTCGTTCCTAAATGAGCTTTTATCTCTCTCCCTCACCACAAATCAGAGTAAACCTTCTGAGAATAAAAACAGCTGGACCTTGTTAAGGTAACTACACAGGGAAAGGATAATGTATGGGGCACTCCTCAGAAGAATCTTATTCGTGGTGAGGGGAGAGAGATAAAAGCTCACTTAGGAACGACATGAACATGCTGCGAAGGTAGCTGTTTATCAGTAAATATCTCCACTGAGATTAAGGAAAACAGTAGCTTAATAAATTAAGTAATTCCTGGTATGGTTACTGTACTGGTAACTCCCCAAAAGAATCTGGATTGTGGTGAGGGAACAGAGAAAAAAGCTCATTTAGGACCTGCACTTGCGATGGTGTAGGCAGCTGTATCTCAGGGAGTATCCCTTCTGAGAATAAAAACAGCTGGAACTTCTTAAGGTAATTACACAGGGGATAGGATAATGTACTGGGAACTCCTCAGAAGAGTCTGATTTGTGGTGAGGGGAGAGAGATAAAAGCTCATTTAGGAACGACATGGAAATGCTGCATAGGTAGCTGTTTATCAGAAAATATCTCCATTGAGATTAAGAAAAGAAGTAGCTTAATAAATTAAGTACTTCCTGGTATGGTTACTGTACTGGTAACTCCCCAAAAGAATCTGGATTGTGTTGAGGGAACAGAGAAAAAAGCTCATTTAGGACCTGCACTTACCAAGGGGGTAGGCAGCAGTATATCAGGGAGTATTCCTTCTGAGAAGAAAAACAGCTGGAGCTTGTTAAGGTAATTCCACAGGGGAAAGGATAATGTACTGGGAACTACTCAGAAGAATCTGATTTTTGGTGAGGGGTGAGAGATAAAAGCTCATTTACGAACGACATGAACATGCTGCGTAGGTAGCTGTTTATCCGTAAATATCTCCACTGAGATTAAGAAAGCAGTAGCTTAATAAATTAAGTACTTCCTGGTATGGTTACTGTACTGGTAACTCCCCAAAAGAATCTGGATTGTGGTGAGGGATCAGAGAAAAAAGCTCATTTAGGACCTGCACTTACGAAGGGGGTAGGCAGCTGTATATTTGGGAGTAAACCTCCTGAGAATAAAACCGGCTGGAGCCTGTTAAGGTAGTTACACAGGGGAAAGGATAATGTACTGGGAACTCCTCAGTAGAATCTGATTTGTGGTGAGGGGAGAGAGATAAAAGCTCATTTAGGAACGACATGAACATGCTGCATAGGTAGCTGTTTATCAGTAAATATCTCCACTGAGATTAATAAAAGCAGTAGCTTAATAAATTAAGTACTTCCTGGTATGGTTACTGTACTGGTAACTCCCCAAAAGAATCTGGATTATGGTGAGCGAACAGAGAAAAAAGGTCATTTAGGACCTGCAATTACGAAGGGGTAGGCAGCTGTATATCAGGGAGTAAACCTTCTGAGAATAAAAACAGCTGGACCTTGTTGAGGTAATTACACAGGGAAAGGATAATGTACTGGGAAGTCCTAAGAAGTATCTGATTTGTGGTGAGGGGAGAGAGATAGAAGCTAATATAGGAACGACAAGAACATGCTGCGTAGGTAGCTGTTTATCAGTAAATATCTCCACTGAGATTAAGAAAAGCAGTAGCTTAATAAATTAAGTACTTCCTGGTATGGTTACTGTACTTGTAACTTCCCAAAAGAATCTGGATTGTGGTGAGGGAACAGAGAAAAAAGCTCATTTAGGACCTGCATTTACAAAGGAGGTAGGCAGCTGTATATCAGGGAGTAAACCTTCTGAGAATAAAAACAGCTGGAGCTTGTTAAGGAAATTACACAGGGAAAAGGTAATGTACTGGGAAATCCTCAGAAGAATCTGATTTGTGGTGAGGGGAGAGAGATAAAATCTAATATAGGAACGACAAGAACATGGTGCGTAAGTATGTGTTTATCAGTAAATATCTCCACTGAGATTAAGAAAAGCAGTAGCTTAATAAATTAAGTAATTCCTGGTATGGTTACTGTACTGGTAACTCCCGAAAAGAATCTGGATTGTTGTGAGGGAACAGAGAAAAAAGCTCATTTAGGACCTGCACTTACGAAGGGGGTAGGCAGCTGTATATCAGGGAGTATCCCTTCTGAGAATAAAAACAGCTGGAATTACACAGGGAAAGGATAATGTACTGGGAACTCCTCAGAAGAATCTGATTTGTGGTGAGGGGAGAGAGATAAAAGCTCATTTAGGAATGACATGAAAATGCTGCATAGGTAGCTGTTTATCAGTAAATATCTCCACTGAGTTTAAGAAAAGCAGTAGCTTAATAAATTAAGTACTTCCTGGTATGGTTACTTTAATGGTAACTCCCCAAAAGAATCTGGATTGTCGGGAGGGAACAGAGAAAAAAGCTCATTTACGAACTACACTTACGAAGGGGGTAGGCAGCTGTATATCAGGGAGTATCCTTTCTGAGAATAAAAACAGCTGGAGCTTGTTAAGGTAATTACACAGGGGAAAGGATAATGTACTGGGAACTCCTCAGAAGAATCTGATTTGTGGTGAGGGGGGAGAGATAAAGCTCATTTAGGAACCACATGAACATGCTGCGTAGGTAGCTGTTTATAAGTAAATATCTCCACTAAGATTAAGAAATGCAGTAGCTTAATAAATTAATTACTTCCTGGTATGGTTTACTGAACTGGTAACTCCGGAAAAGAATCTGGATTGTTGTGAGGGAACAGAGAAAAAAGCTCATTTAGGACCTGCACTTACGAAGGGGGTAGGCAGCTGTATATCAGGGAGTATCCCTTCTGAGAATAAAAATAGCTGGAGCTTGTTAAGGTAGTTACACAGGGGAAAGGATAATGTACTGGGAACTCCTCAGAAGAATCTTATTTGTGGTGAGGGGAGAGAGATAAATGCTCATTTAGGAACCACATGAACATGCTGCATAGTTTGCTGTTAATCAGTAAATTTCTCTACTGAGATTAAGAAAGAAGTAGCTTAATAAATTAAGTACTTCCTGGTATGGTTACTGTACTGGTAACTCCCCAAAAGAATCTGGATTGTGGTGAGGGAACAGAGAAAAAAGCTCATTTAGGACCTGCACTTACGAAGGGGGTAGGCAGCTGTATATCAGGGAGTAAACCTTCTGAGAATAAAAACAGCTGGAGCTTGTTAAGGTAATTACACAAGGGAAAGGATAATGTACTGGGAAATCCTCAGAAGAATCTGATTTGTGGTGAGGGGAGAGAGATAAAAGCTCATTTACGAACGACATGGAATGCTGCATAGGTAGCTGTTTATCAGTAAATATCTCCACTGAGATTAAGAAAGCAGGAGCTTAATAAATTAAGTACTTCCTGGTATGGTTACTGTACTGGTAACTCCCCAAAAGAATCTGGATTGTGGTGAGGGAACAGAGAAAAAAGTTCATTTAGGACCTGCAATTACGAAGGGAGTAGGCAGCTGTATATCAGGGAGTAAACTTTCTGAGAATAAAAACAGCTGGAGCTTGGTAAGGTAATTACACAGGGGAAAGCATAATGTACTGCGAACTGCTCAGAAGCATCTGATTTGTGGTGAGGGGAGAGAGATAAAAGCTCATTTAGGAACGACATGAACATGCTGCTTAGGTAGCTGTTTATCAGTAAATATCTCCACTGAGATTAAGAAAAGCAGTAGCTTAATAAATTAAGTACTTCTTGGTATGGTTACTGAACTAGTAACTCCCCAAAAGAATCTGGATTATGGTGAGGGAACAGAGAACAAAGCTCATTTAAGACCTGCACTTACGAATGGGGGTAGGCAGCTGTATATCAGTGAGTATCCCTTCTGAAAATGAAAACAGCTGGAGCTTGTTAAGGTAATTACACAGGGGAAAGGATAATGTACTGGGAACTCCTCAGAAGAATCTTATTTGTGGTGAGGGGAGAGAAATAAAAGCTCATTTAGGAACGACATGAAAAGGTTGCATAGGTTGCTGTTTATCAGTAAATATCTAAACTGAGATTAAGAAAACCAGCACCTTAATAAATTAAGTACTTCCTGGTATGGTTACTGTACTGGTAACTCCCCAAAAGAATCTGGATTGTGGTGAGGGAACAGAGAAAAAAGCTCATTTAGGACCTGCACTTACGAAAGGGATAGGCAGATGTATATAAGGGAGTAAACCTTCTGAGAATAAAAACAGCTGGAGGTTGTTAAGGTAATTACACAAGGATAAGGATAATGTACTGGGAACTCCTCAGAAGAATCTGATTTGTGGTGAGGGGAGAGAGATAAAAGCTCATTTATGAACGACATGGAATGCTGCATAGGTAGCTGTTTATCAGTAAATATCTCCACTGAGATTAAGAAAAGCAGGAGCTTAATAAATTATTTACTTCCTGGTATGGTTACTTTACTGGTAACTCCCCAAAAGAATCTGGATTGTGGTGAGGGAACAGAGAAAAAAGCTCATTTAGGACCAGCACTTACGAAGGGGGTAGGCAGCTGTATATCAGGGAGTAAAACTTCTGAGAATAAAAAAAGCTGGAGCTTGTTAAGGTAATTACACAGGGGAAAGGATAATGTACTGGGAACTCCTCAGAAGAATCTGATTTGTGGTGAGGGGGAGAGAGACAAAAGCTCATTTAGGAACGACATGAACATGCTGCGTATGTAGCTGCTTATCAGTAAATGTCTCCACTGAGATTAAGAAAAGCACTAGCTTAATAAATGAAGTACTTCCTGGTATGGTTACTGTACTGGTAACTCCCCGAAAGAATCTGGATTGTGGTGAGGGAACAGAGAACAAAGTTCATTTAGGACCTGCACTTACGAAAGGGATAGCAGATGTATATAAGGGAGTAAACCTTCTGAGAATAAAAACAGCTGGAGGTTGTTAAGGTAATTACACAAGGGAAAGGATAATGTACTGGGAACTCCTCAGAAGAATCTGATTTGTGGTGAGGGGAGAGAGATAAAAGCTCATTTATGAACGACATGGAATGCTGCATAGGTAGCTGTTTATCAGTAAATATCTCCACTGAGATTAAGAAAAGCAGCAGCTTAATAAATTAAGTACTTCCTGGTATGGTTACTTTACTGGTAACTCCCCAAAAGAATCTGGATTGTGGTGAGGGAACAGAGAAAAAAGCTCATTTAGGACCAGCACTTACGAAGGGGGTAGGCAGCTGTATATCAGGGAGTAAAACTTCTGAGAATAAAAAAAGCTGGAGCTTGTTAAGGTAATTACACAGGGGAAAGGATAATGTACTGGGAACTCCTCAGAAGAATCTGATTTGTGGTGAGGGGAGAGAGACAAAAGCTCATTTTGGAACGACATGAACATGCTGCGTAGGTAGCTGCTTATCAGTAAATGTCTCCACTGAGATTAAGAAAAGCAGTAGCTTAGTAATGAAGTACTTCCTGGTATGGTTACTATACTGGTAACTCCCCAAAAGAATCTGGATTGTGGTGAGGGAACAGAGAAAAAAGCTCATTTACGACCTGCATTTACGAAGGGGGTAGGCAGCTGTATATCAGGGCGTATCCCTTCTGAGAATAAAAACAGCTGGAGCTTGTTAAGGTAAATACACAGGGGAACGGATAATGTACTGGGAACTCCTCAAAAGAATCTGATTTGTGGTGAGGGGAGAGAGATAAAAGCTCATTTAGGAAGGACATGGACATGCTGCGTATGTAGCTGTTTATCAGTAAATATCTCCACTGAGATTAAGAAAAGCAGTAGCTTAATAAATTAAGTACTTCTTGGTATGGTTACTGAACTAGTAACTTCCCAAAAGAACCTGGATTGTGGTGAGGGAACAGAGAACAATGCTCATTTAGGACCTGCACTTACGAATGGGGTTGGCAGCTGTATATCAGGGAGTATCCCTTCTGAGAATAAAAACAGCTCGAGCTTGTTAAGGTAATTACACAGGGGAAAGGATAATATACTGGGAACTCCTCAGAAGAATCTTATTTGTGGTGAGGGGAGAGAGACAAAAGCTCATTTAGGAACGACATGAAAATGTTGCATAGGTTGCTGTTTATCAGTAAATATCTCCACTGAGATTAAGAAAACCAGCAGCTTAATAAATTAAGTACTTCCTGGTATGGTTACTGTACTGGTAACTCCCCAAAAGAATCTGGATTGTGGTGAGGGAACAGAGAAAAAAGCTCATTTAGGACCTGCACTTACGAAGGGGTTAGGCAGCTGTATATCATGGAGTATCCCTTCTGAGAATAAAAACAGCTGGAATTACACAGGGGAAAGGATAATGTACTGGGAACTCCTCAGAAGAATCTGATTTGTGGTGAGGGGAGAGAGATAAAAGTTCATTTAGGAACGACATGGACATGCTGCGTATGTAGCTGTTTATCAGTAAATATCTCCACTGTGATTAAGAAAAGCAGTAGCTTAATAAATTAAGTACTTCCTGGTATGGTTACTGTACTGGCAACTCCCCAAAATAATCTGGATTGTGGTGAGTCAACAGAGAAAAAAGCTCATTTAGGACCTGCATTTACGAAGGGGGTAGGCAGCTGTATATCAGGGAGTAAACCTTCTGAGAATAAAAACAGCTGGAGCTTGTTAAGGTAATTACACAGGGGAAAGGATAATGTACTGGGAACTCCTCAGAAGAATCTGATTTGTGGTGAGGGGAGAGAGATAAAAGCTCATTTAGGAACGACATGAAAATGCTGCATAGGTAGCTGTTTATCAGTAAATATCTCCACTGAGATTAAGAAAAGCAGTAGCTTAATAAATTAAGTACTTCCTGGTATGGTTACTGTACTGGTAACTCCCCAAAAGAATCTGGATTGTGGTGAGGGAACAGAGAAAAAAGGTCATATAGGACCTGCACTTACGTAGGGGGTAGGCAGCTGTATATCAGGGAGTATCCCTTCTGAGAATAAAAACAGCTGGAGCTTGTTAAGGTAATTACACAGGGGAAAGGATAATGTACTGGGAACTCCTCAGAAGAATCTGATTTGTGGTGAGGGAAGAGAGATAAAAGCTCATTTAGGAATGACATGAAAATGCTGCATAGGTAGCTGTTTATCAGATTATATCTCCACTGAGATTAAGAAAAGCAGTAGCTTAATAAATTAAGTACTTCCTGGTATGGTTACTGTACTGGAAACTCCACGAAAGAATCTGGATTGTGGTGAGGGAACAGAGAAAAAAGCTCATTTAGGACCTTCACTTACGAAGGGGGTAAGCAGCTGTATATCAGGGAGTAAACCTTCTGAGAATAAAAACAGCTGGAGCTTGTTACGGTAATTACACAGGGGAAAGGATCATGTACTGGGAACTCCTCAGAAGAATCTGATTTGTGGTGAGGGGAGAGAGATAAAAGCTCATTTAGGAACGACATGAAAATGCTGCATAGGTAGCTGTTTATCAGAAAATATCTCCACTGAGATTAAGAAAAGCAGTAGCTTAATAAATTAAGTACTTCCTGGTATGGTTACTATACTGGTAACTCCCCAAAAGAATGTGGATTGTGGTGAGGAAACAGAGAAAAAAGCTCATTTAGGACCTGCATTTACGAAGGGGTAGGCAGCTGTATATCAGGGGAGTATCCCTTCTGAGAATAAAAACAGCTGGAGCTTGTTAAGGTAAATACACAGGGGAAAGGATAATGTACTGGGAAATCCTCAGAAGAATCTGATTTGTGGTGAGGGGAGAGAGATAAAAGCTCATTTAGGAACGACATGGACATGCTGCGTATGTAGCTGTTTATCAGTAAATATCTCCACTGAGATTAAGAAAAGCAGTAGCTTAATAAATTAAGTACTTCTTGGTATGGTTACTGAACTAGTAACTTCCCAAAAGAACCTGGATTTTGGTGAGGGAACAGAGAACAATGCTCACTTAGGACCTGCACTTACGAATGGGGTTGGCAGCTGTATATCAGGGAGTATCCCTTCTGAGAATAAAAACAGCTGGAGCTTGTTAAGGTAATTACACAGGGGAAAGGATAATGTACTGGGAACTCCTCAGAAGAATCTTATTTGTGGTGAGGGGAGAGAGATAAAAGCTCATTTAAGAACGACATGAAAATGTTGCATAGGTTGCTGTTTATCAGTAAATATCTCCACTGAGATTAAGAAAACCAGCAGCTTAATAAATTAAGTACATCCTGGTATGGTTACTGTACTGGTAACTCCCCAAAAGAATCTGGATTGTGGTGAGGGAACAGAGAAAAAAGATCATTTAGGACCTGCACTTACTAAGGGGGTAGGCAGCTGTATATCATGGAGTATCCCTTCTGAGAATAAAAACAGCTGGAATTACACAGGGGAAAGGATAATGTACTGGGAACTCTTCAGAAGAATCTGATTTGTGGTGAGGGGAGAGAGATAAAAGTTCATTTAGGAACGACATGTACATGCTGCGTATGTAGCTGTTTATCAGTAAATATCTCCACTGAGATTAAGAAAAGCAGTAGCTTAATAAATGAAGTACTTCCTGGTATGGTTACTGTACTGGTAACTCCCCAAAAGAATCTGGATTGTGGTGAGGGAACAGAGAAAAAAGCTGAATTAAGACCTGCACTTACGAAGGGGGTAGGCAGCTGTATATCAGGGTTTATCCCTTCTGAGAATAAAAACAGCTGGAATTACACAGGGGAAAGGATAATGTACTGGGAACTCCTCAGAAGAATCTGATTTGTGGTGAGGGGAGAGAGATAAAAGCTCATTTAAGAACGACATGAAAATGCTGCATATGTAGCTGTTTTTCAGTAAATATCTCCACTGAGATTAAGAAAAGCAGTAGCTTAATAAATTAAGTACTTCCTGGTATGGTTACTTTACTGGTAACTCCCCAAAAGAATCTGGATTGTGGTGAGGGAACAGAGAAAAAAGCTCATTTAGGACCTGCACTTGCGAAGGGGGAAGGCAGCTGTATATCAGGGAGTAAACCTTCTGAGAATAAAAACAGCTGGAGCTTGTTAAGTTAATTAGACAAGGGAAAGGATAATGTACTGGGAATTCCTCAGAAGAATCTGATTTGTGGTGAGGGGAGAGAGATAAAAGCTCATTTATGAACGACATGGAATGCTGAATAGGTAGCTGTTTATCAGTAAATATCTCCACTGAGATTAAGAAAAGCAGTAGCTTAATAAATTAAGTACTTCCTGGTATGGTTACTGTACTGGTAACTCCCCAAAAGAATCTGGATTGTGGTGAGGGAACAGAGAAAAAAGTTCATTTAGGACCTGCACTTACGAAGGGGGTAGGCAGCTGTATATCAGGGAGTAAACCTTCTGAGAATAAAAACAGCTGGAGACTGTTAAGGTAATTACACAGGGGAAAGGATAATGTACTGCGAACTGCTCAGAAGCATCTGATTTGTTGTGAGGGGAGAGAGATAAAAGCTCATTTAGGAACGACATGAACATGCTGCTTAGGTAGCTGTTTATCAGTAAATATCTCCACTGAGATTAAGAAAAGCAGTAGCTTAATAAATTAAGTACTTCTTGGTATGGTTACTGAACTAGTAACTCCCCAAAAGAATCTGGATTGTGGTGAGGGAACAGAGAACAAAGCTCATTTAGGACCTGCACATACGAATGGGGAAGGCAGCTGTATATCAGGGAGTATCCCTTCTGAGATTGAAAACAGCTGGAGCTTGTTAACGTAATTACACAGGAGAAAGGATAATGTACTGGGAACTCCTCAGAAGAATCTTATTTGTGGTGTGGTGAGAGAAATAAAAGCTCATTTAGGAACGACATGAAAATGTTGCATAGGTTGCTGTTTATCAGTAAATATCTCCACTGAGATTAAGAAAACCATCAGCTTAATAAATTAAGTACTTCCTGGTATGGTTACTGTACTGGTAACTCCCCAAAAGAATCTGGATTGTGGTGAGGGAACAGAGAAAAAAGCTCATTTAGGACCTGCAATTACGAAGGGGGTAGGCAGCTGTATATCATGGAGTATCCCTTCTGAGAATAAAAAACAGCTGGAATTACACAGGGGAAAGGATAATGTACTGGGAACTCCTCAGAAGAATCTGATTTGTGGTGAGGGGAGAGAGATAAAACTCATTTAGGAAGGACATGGACATGCTGCGTATGTAGCTCTTTATCAGTAAATATCTCCACTGAGATTAAGAAAAGCAGTAGCGTAATAAATGAAGTACTTCCTGGTATGGTTGCTGTACTGTTAAATCCCCAAAAGAATCTGGATTGTGGTGAGGGAACAGAGAAAATCGCTCATTTAGGACCTGCATTTACGAAGGGGGTAGGCAGCTGTATATCATGGAGTAAACCTTCTGAGAATAAAAACAGCTGGAGCTTGTTAAGGTAATTACACAGGGGAAAGGATAATGTACTGGGAACTCCTCAGAAGAATCTGATTTGTGGTGAGGGGAGAGAGATAAAAGCTCATTTAGGAACGACATGAAAATGCTGCATAGGTAGCTTTTTATCAGTAATATCTCCACTGAGATTAAGAAAAGCAGTCGCTTAATAAATTAAGTACTCTCTGGTATGGTTAATGTACTGGTAACTCCCCAAAAGAATCTGGATTGTGGTGAGGGAACAGAGAAAAAAGGTCATTTAGGACCTGCACTTACGAAGGGGGTAGGCAGCTGTATATCAGGGAGTATCCCTTCTGAGAATAAAAACAGCTGGAGCTTGTTAAGGTAATTACAGAGGGGAAAGGATAATGTACTGGGAACTCCTCAGAAGAATCTGATTTGTGGTGAGGGAAGACAGATTAAAGCTCATTTAGGAACGACATGAAAATGCTGCATAGGTAGCTGTTTATTAGTAAATATCTCCACTGAGATTAAGAAAAGCAGTAGCTTAATAAATAAGTACTTCCTGGTATGGTTACTGTACTGGTAACTCCCCAAAAGAATCTGGATTGTGGTAAGGGAACAGAGAAAAAAGCTCATTTAGGACCTGCACTTACGAACGGGGTAGGCAGCTGTATATCAGGGAGTAAACCTTCTGAGAATAAAAACAGCTGGAGCTTGTTAAGGTAATTACACAGGGGAAAGGATAATGTACTGCGAACTGCTCAGAAGCATCTGATTTGTGGTGAGGGGAGAGAGATAAAAGCTCATTTAGGAACGACATGAAAATGCTGCATAGGTAGCTGTTTATCAGTAAATATCTCCACTTAGATTAAGAAAAGCAGTCGCTTAATAAATTAAGTACTTCCTGGTATGGTTACTGTACTGGTAACTCCCCAAAAGAATCTGGATTGTGGTGAGGGAACAGAGAAAAAAGGTCATTTAGGACCTGCACTTACGAAGGGGGTAGGCAGCTGTATATCAGGGAGTATCCCTTCTGAGAATAAAAACAGCTGGAGCTGTTAACTAATTACACAGTGGAAAGGATTATGTACTGGGAACTCCTCAGAAGAATCTGATTTGTGGTGAGGGGAGAGAGATAAAAGGTCATTTAGGAACTGCGGCGGGCGGCAACCCCGTCCAGCGAGGAAAGGCGACCACCACACGAGGATCCTTCCCAATCACATTTTATTGAGGAGCTGCTTGGTTGAGGGAGAGCTGAAGCGAAGGGCGCCAAAAGGCCAAAAACGCCTGCTTATATACCGTTGGGTGAGCATGTGTCGTTCCCTGATTGGTCTGTGACCGGTTGCTACTAGCAGCCGCCACGGGATTGGCTGGGACTAGAACTCACTTTCGCATGCACGGGGTTCAGGCCAGTAAGTACGTTAGGCTTTGCCGTTATTTACCAGTAAGGCTGCAAGGAAGTAGGCGCCATCTTGTAATGGCGTTGTTGCCGGCTTCCCGCAGTTCCCCCTTTTTGTTTTTGTGCAGGTAAGAGTAGAGGTCTGATCTCTGTGTGCTATTTTGGAACATTGTACTGGCTTTCCCATGAGTGTTATCCATTCATCGGACGCCAGACCCGTCCGATACCTTTTTTCCAGAGGTGGGGTCTAGGGTATCTACCCACGTGCAATCAGACTTGCTCTTCTTGGGGCCTGTTACCCCAGGACTCCCAAGTGCGGTGCTCTTGCCCGGCATCCTGCTCTGCTCAAATGCACGCCTATCCCTAGTGCAAGTGAAGCTACCAGCTTCCTGGGGTGCAAAGGCCGTGCAATTGAGGGCTTAGTCCCTTTTTAGGGCTGAAAGCCAAATCTGGCGGGAAGCTCCATACTCCAAGGCGGCTAATGCCTGTGAAATTACAACCTTGTCCCTTCGTGTTTAGGTTCGCAGGTGACAGACCAACCAGAGGCAGACCATACTGCCCCCTAGGCATAGTAGTAAAAATACGAGTAACACATGTGACTTCCATGTTGCAGTCTGCAGAAAACAAGGTGGGGAGGAAGGGAGAATCTGCATGCAAGGGCATAGGTACTGGCCATGCCTTAGTCACAGCCCATAGTGTCATTTCTTTGCTGCCATCGGGGCTGCAGTCAGCACTGTTGCAAGTAGCAGGGGGATCAGTTGTACCACAGGGCAAGTGGATGGCGTCTTCATCTTGCGGGTCTTTATTTTTGCAATGGGTTTCTTCTGTCATTTCCACAGGCCTGGTCAATCTCGTTGGCACCCAGTGAGGCACTTCTTGGCCCTGAGGAAAAACACAAACAGCTCCCCTGGATCTCGTTTTCACCAGATCCGGTCCATACCATTTGTTATTCAAAACCTCTTTCCACATGACCATATCCTTTCTGACGGTGACCTTAGTGGCTGCATGCCTATCGGCAGCCGACTCACCGGCATCATTTAAATTTAAAAAATTAAGGATTTCGGCGGAAGACGGCAGAGGAGCGGCTGAGCCATGCAGAGCTCCCTCCGATATCGTAGTTTTCTCACCTCATAGAAACTCTTTCTCCGAGAAAGACAGCCAAAGTAAGTTCTAACAGTACAGGGATTCTGAAGAGGAAGGAAAAATCGACTTCGCTGGTCTGAAAACACAGTTTTGAGCTCTGGGCGGCGTCCCGCCCCAGCGCCAGCGCCAGCTCCGGCACAGTGCCGGGCACAGCCCCCCGCACTCCGTGCAGGTAAAGCGAGAAATACTCCAGACGGCAGGCGAGCACGGAGGACCTGACATCGCAGAGACAGCGTGAGTACCCCGCAAAAAAAAAAAAAAAAAATTATTCTCGCTTGTGCCCACAGTCCATCTTCTGGAAGGCATCCCTGTCCTCACCGCCAGAGCAAAGCGCCATCTTTGCCACTGGCATAGGGTCAGACCAGACTGGAACTGAAGCGGGCCTGGGGAAAGCGAGGTCAAAAAAGCCATCTTTGAAAAGGGCAGGAGGGGCGGAATCAGTGAGAACCAGCTCCGCCCAGAAGAACGCCCGCTGCCCTGGCGGGAGGGGAGACCGGGGATTATCCAAAGATGCCCCGCCCTGCCCGCCGGAACTTCTAAACTTAAAGCAAAAGCTGGGAGCAGCTACCAGGGGCACGGAAACAACAGAAGGAGGAACAAACAGTTCCGGGGACAGCTAAACGGTCCCGTCACAGAGGAAACTAAATCCCAGCCCAAAACGGAGCTGCATTCCATAGCTACCTATGTCAAAGAGGCCGCCTCCCTCAGGCAAGCAACTCTTAGTGGAGCAAAACAGGCCAGAGGCACCACGCTCTGCTGAGTTCACAGTCTAGTCAAGTCCAGGCATCAATGGCAGCGGCCCCACAGCAGACAGAGGAGCCACAGTTCCTGTGACTGCCTACGTCCCCATCGACAGAGGACGCCCAAGGCCTGCCTGCAAGCTGTGCGAACCTCAGAGACCCACGATTGCACCAACAGGGGAGAAGGTCAGAACAGATCCACCCCTTGCCAACTGAAATCAAGTCAAACCAGCCAATCAGGAAAATAGACTGCAGTCCACTGCAGGGAAACCTGAGACTGGTTTCTTTTTCTTTTCAAACATTTTTTTTAAACTTTTCTTTTAAATTTTCTTTTTAATTTTTTCACACCTGAAACATCATTGGCTGTTTTTTTTGTTTGTTTGTTTGTTTTCCATTTTTACTGGTTTGTTTTATCAAGTTTTTTTGTGTTTGTTTATTCGCTTGGGTGTCCCTTTTCTGTTATTTTCCTTTTTATTTACTTATGCTTCCTTGAAATAATTTTTCTCTGTTTTGTGTATCTGTCTTCCAGTATTTTTACTTCATTTCTCTCGTTGCGTCCTCTTCCTTTAAAAATTACTTTCCTATAAATAACACCTACACCCTTTTCTGCTAACTCTCCAGTGTCTGTCATTTTATCAATGTGCTTTCTACTGATTCTACTCTTCTCCACATTTCCACGTCACTGAAACTAAACCAAAATCACCACCACCCCCCCAATACACTCTACTCTATTCTCTTTACTACCTCCAACTTACCCTCCTGACTTACTGCCTGGACCTCCAGGCTCCATTGACCCCTGGTTATTGGATAGAGGATATCCCAGCTTAATACGAGTGAATCAAAGGGGTTCATAGAGAAAGCCAGTCCTAAAAGAACTTAATATAAAAACAAGAATTGTGTATAAGGTTGTAACAGTAAATAAGTAACTACTGAATACAGGGCCCAGGATCAGATGTTATATTGAAATTGTATTCTTTAGGAACACCAAATCTAACTTTATAGACAGGTATACAAGTTATCTGTATATAATTGTGAAATTGTAAGATTTACACAACAGTGCTTGGTAAGGGCTGCTTTGGGTCTTAAACAGTGCTCACAGGTGCTGGTAGACTGGCATTCCCAATCCAAATGGGCAGAAGAAACACAAAAAAGATGGCAAATAATGAAGTCTTATCCCCCACCCAAAACAAGCAGGAAGCAGAGCAGTCAATCAAAAACATAGAAGAAAACCCCCAAAATGCTCTACAAAGTTTACTGATAAACATGATAAATGAAAAGTTTGAATCTCTTCAGTCAATTATGTTAGAGCGTGAGGAGGCAAAGCAAAAATTAATGGAGAATTTCATGGCATCCACAAATAGAAAGATAAGTGAGCTTCAAGAGTCAAATGAAAAGATAGCTACCCAACTTAAAGATTTGAGAGACAACACTCAAAACCAAAGTAATGAAGTTAATGAAGTAAAGAAGTCCATACAGGACCTAAGAAATGACATGGAAATCATCAGGAAAGACCAGTCAGAAGGAAAAGAGATTCGAAATCAAGTAGCTAGCCTACAGTCCTGATTAACTGAAGCAGAGGATCGAATCTCAGGAGCTGAAGATTCCTTAGATTCTATGGAGAAAGATCAAAAATCAATACAAATCCAGTCCAAGCAACAAAACAGATCGCTACAGGAGATTCAAGACACAATCAGGAAGCCCAATTTAAAGATAATAGGTATTGAGGAAAACTTGGAGAAAGAGGTTAATGGGATAGGCAACCTATTTAACAGAATATTAGCTGAGAACTTCCCAAACATCCAGAAGGAAAGGCCTATACAGATACAAGAAGCATTTAGAACCCCAAATCCACCAGACCAGAATAGGACTTCCCACCGACACATTGTGATCAAAACAGCTTCAGCAGAGTGCAAGGAAAAAATACTCAAAGCTGTTAGGGCAAAGAAAACAATCACATATAAAGGAAAAGCAATCAGAATTACCCCAGACTTCTCAGCAGAGACCATGAAAGCAAGGAGAGCCTGGAATGAAGTATACCAAACTCTAAATAAAAACAACTACCAACCAAGAATTCTGTACCCCGCCAAACTCTCCTTCATAGCCGAAGGTCAAATAAAAGTCTTCCACAATAAGGAAAAACTGAAACAATATATCTCCACCAAACCAGCTTTACACAAAATCCTTAAAGATGTACTATACAGGGAAAATAATCAAGATCCCAACACAGACAGAGAAATGAACCCTAATTAGCAAACACTAGATCAAGAAATGGGAAGACACAGCTTTAAACAAGACAATGATAATGAAAGGAACAAACGATCACCTCTCAATCCTAACTGTCAACATTAATGGACTTAATTCTCCAATCAAACGACATAGGCTCATAACTTGGATCAAAAATCAAGATCCATCTTTCTGCTGCCTCCAAGAGACACATCTATCCAGCAAAAGTAAACATCTTCTAAAAGTGAAAGGCTGGAAACAAATCTATCAAGCAAATGGCCCCCATAAGCAGGCTGGAGTTGCAATCCTAGTATCAGACAAAATTGACTTCAAATTAAAAAAGGTAAGAAGAGACAAAGAAGGTTACTACATACTAGTAAAAGGATCTCTCCAACAGGAAGAAATAACCATCCTAAATATCTACACGCCAAATGCAGGAGCACCCAACTTCATCAAACAAACACTACTGGCTCTAAAAACATTCATAGACCCAAACACAATGATAGTGGGGGACTTTAACACTCCACTATCACCTCTGGACAGATCAACACGCCAAAAACTGAACAAAGAAACCACAGAACTAAACAATTGCATAGACCAACTAGACTTAATCGACATCTACAGAATATTCCACCCAGCAAGGACAGAATACACATTCTTTTCGGCAGCACACGGAACATTCTCCAAAATAGATCACATCTTAGGGCACAAAGAAAATCTGTACAAATTCAGAAGTATCAAAATCATTCCCTGCATTCTTACAGACCACAATGGAATAAAATTAGAGCTCAACTCATTCAGCCACCACAAAAATCCCACAATTCATGGAGACTAAAGCACACACTGCTGAACCATCAGTGGGTCATTGAAGAAATTAAAACAGAAATTCAAATGATTATGGACTTCAACCAAGTTGAGGGCACAAAGTACCAGCTCCTTTGGGACACAGCAAAGGCAGTACTCAGAGGAAAATTTATATCTCTGAGTACATACATCAACAAACTGGAGAAACAGCAACTCAGTAATTTAAGGAAGCACCTCAATTTTCTGGAGAGAGAACAGCAAGCCAAACCCCAAGTCAATAGACGGAAGCAAATAATTAAAATCAAATCAGAATTAAATCAATTAGAGACGAAAAAAACCATCGAAAGAATCAACAAAACAAAGAGTTGGTTCTTTGAAAAAATCAACAAGATAGACAGACCCCTGGCAAACCTGACCAAAGAACGAAGGCAGCACACTCAAATAAACAAGATAAGAGATGAAACAGGTAGCATCACCACAGAAATAACCGAAATTCAGAAAATAATAAGGGACTATTTTGCAAACCTTTATGCCAACAAATTCGAGAACTTGGAAGAAATGGATGATTTCCTAGAAAAAATTGATACCCCCAAACTCAACTATGAAGACTTAAACCTTCTAAACAGACCCATATCCAGTATTGAAATAGAAACAGCAATAAATGATCTCCCATCCAAGAAAAGCCCAGGTCCAGATGGATTCACCGCAGAACTCTACAAGGCCTTCAAAACAGAACTCACTCCAATATTTCTCAAACTCTTCAATGAAATTGAAAGAGAACGTTCACTGCCAGACTCATTTTATGAAGCCAGTATAACCCTCATCCCAAAACCAGGCAGAGACTCATCACGGAAAGAGGACTACAGACCAATCTCCCTGATGAATATAGATGCAAAAATTCTCAACAAAATTCTGGCCAATCGACTTCAAAAGGTCATCAAAAAAATCATACACCACGATCAAACTGGATTCAACCCAGGGATGCAAAGCTGGTTTAATATACGCAAGTCAATTAATGTAATCCATCACATCAACCGGAGCAAGGTAAAGAACCACATGGTTTTATCGCTGGATGCGGAAAAAGCGTTCGATAAAATCCAGCACCCATTTATGCTAAAAGCCCTGGAAAAACTGGGATTCCAGGGAACATTCCTGAATATAATCAAGGCAGTTTATGACAAACCAACAGCAAGCATAACTCTAAATGGTGAAAAACTAAAGCCATTCCCTTTAAAATCAGGAATAAGGCAGGGATGTCCTCTCTCTCCCCTGCTCTTCAACATAGTACTAGAATTCCTAGCCAGAGCAATTAGGCAAGAAGAGAATATAAAGGGGATCCAAATAGGAAAAGATGAAGTTAAACTTTCTCTCTTTGCAGATGACATGATCCTATACCTAAAGAATCCCATAGACTCTACCCCCAAGCTACTAGAGCTGATACAAAACTTTGGCAAAGTTGCAGGATATAAAATAAACCTTCAAAAATCAACGGCCTTTCTCTATGCTAACAACCCGAAGACCGAGGCTGAAATCAGGAAAGCAACTCCTTTTGCAATAGCCCCCAAAAACATAAAATACCTAGGAATAACCTTAACCAAAGAAGTGAAAGACCTCTTTGAAGAGAACTTTAAAAGCTTGAAAAATGAAATTAAGTCAGAACTAAGAAAATGGAAAAACCTCCCATGCTCCTGGATTGGGAGGATTAATGTAATCAAAATGGCAATATTGCCAAAGGCTATCTACAAATTCAATGCAATACCCACTAATATCCCAACACCATTCTTTAATGAAATAGAGGAAGCAATCCAGAAATTCATATGGAACAATAAAAGACCTAGAATAGCAAAAACACTCCTAAGCAGAAAGAAGAGTGCTGGAGGAATTACAATACCCACCTTCAAGCTGTATTATAAAGCTATAGTAATAAAAACAGCTTGGTATTGGCACCGGAACAGGCCTGAAGACCAGTGGAACAGAATTGAAGACCCAGAATTAAACCCACAGAACTATGCCTACTTAATCTTTGATAAAGGAGCTAAAACAATAGTATGGAAGAAAGATAGCCTCTTTAACAAGTGGTGCTGGAAAAACTGGCTCAACACATGCAACAAACTAAAACTAGATCATTATATATCACCCTGCACCAAAATCAATTCCAAATGGATTAAAGACCTTGAAATCAAAACAGGCACCCTGAAGACACTAAAGGAAGGAGTAGGAGAAACACTTGGGCTCCTTGGCACAGGACAGAACTTCCTTAACAAAGACCCTGAAAGGCTACAAATAAAAGAAAGGTTGGACAAATGGGACTGCATCAAACTCCAGAGCTTCTGCACGGCAAAGGACATAGCTCTCAAGATAAACAGAAAGCCCACAGACTGGGAGAAGATCTTTACCGGACATTCAACAGACAAAGGCCTCATCTCTAAAATATATGCAGAATTAAAAAAATTACCTTCTTCCAAAACAAAACTGCAAAGAACCAATATCCCCCTCATCAAGTGGGCTAAAGACTTACAAAGAAACTTCTCTGATGAGGAAATGAGAATGGCCAAGAGACATATGAAAAAATGCTCTACATCACTGGCCATAAAGGAAATGCAAATCAAAACAACATTGAGATTCCACCTCACCCCAGCAAGAATGTCATATTTCAAGAAAATTAATAATAACAATTGTTGGAGGGGATGTGGCCAAAAGGGAACCCTACTTCATTGCTGGTGGGAATGTAAACTGGTTCAGCCACTCTGGCAAGCAGTATGGAGATTCCTTAGAAGGCTCAATATAGAACTCCCCTATGACCCAGCAGCCCCACTGTTGGGTATCTACCCAAAAGCCTACAAACAAAATCACAGTAATGCCACCAGCACAACAATGTTCATCGCAGCACAATTTGTCATAGCGAGAAGCTGGAACCAACCCAGATGCCCCTCCATAGATGAATGGATCAGGAAAATGTGGTACATTTACACAATGGAACTTTATGCCTCTATCAGAAAGAATGACATTGTTCCATTTGTAAGGAAATGGAAGGACTTGGAAAAAGTTATACTAAGTGAAGTGAGCCAGACCCAAAGAAACATGGACTCTATGGCCTCCCTTATTGGGAATAATTAGTACAGGTTTAGGCAAGCCATAGCAGAGCATCACAAGGCCCAATAGCTATACCCTTAGAAACACATAAGATGATGCTAAGTGAAATGAACTCCATGATATGGAAACAAGTGATATATCACAGTTATAACTACTTTCAACGTCCTATGTGTATGTGTAGTTTCTATTATTGATGATGTTTTGTATCACCTTCCTATGTTTGTACCTACACTATCTCTGTAATCTTATCTGAGTATATTGGAAACCGTGTTTACTGGTATTGGAAGTAGGAAATTCAAAGGGAATACCAAATTCGAGAGACAGAGTAAAAAAAGAGAAATAACTACAAAAGCAATACTTGCAAAACTGTTTGGTGTAAGTGAACTGAACAACTGGGGGGGGAGGGAAAGGGGGGGGAGGGAGGGGGGCATGAGGGACAAGGCAACAAACAGTACAAGAAATGTATCCAATGCCCAACGTATGATACTGTAACCTCTCTGTACGTCAGTTTGATAATAAAAATTTGAGAAAAAAAATTAAAAAAATTAAGTGTAAAGAGTACAAGTGAAAGCCTTTCCCTGGGGGTCGCTGTCTCAGCTATTCCCCCTTTTTGTTTTTCCAGTAATTCCTTTAGGCTCTTGTTAGCCCTTTCGACAATTCCTTGGCCTTGAGGGTTGTAAGGCAATCCCGTTGCATGGGTTACATGCATTTGAGCGCAAAAGGCACGAAATCCATGGGAGGTGTACGCTGGGCCATTGTCTGTTTTTATTTTTAATGGTTTACCCCACGCTGCCCAAGCCTCCAGGCAGTGGGTTTTTACATGTGCACCCTTCTCGCCAGCCCACGCAGTGGCATGAATTATCCCTGAGAACGTATCCACTGACACATGCACATATTTTATCCTGCCGAATTCTGACACATGAGTCACATCCATTTGCCATAAGGCGTTGGGCTTGAGACCTCTTGGGTTTATGCCAACATGTGGGGGGTGGAGAAAGGTGACACAGGACTGACAGGCTTTTCATCTGTTATCGGGTTCTCAAAGACTGGAAAAGCCGCGGCCAACCTAGACCACATACTTCTCTTTATGAAGTTGCTCCGCCCGGACACCGCATAACGCGGGGGGGGGGGGGCAGAGGGTGTTTTTTGCCTGGGGGCCTTGGCCCCAAGGGGGTAACCAGGTCCGTATCTGTCCTCTTTGTACCTAGCAGCGGCTTCCTCCAAGCCCTCTTCATCTTCTGGGCTCAGCTCGCTGCCCGATGTATGGCCACTCTTGGCCTCGCTCTGTGATTCACTGCCCTCTATACTAAGAGCTGAGAAGGAGTTATCAATCTTAAATTCCTCCAAAGAAGGATACAACGGGGCAACTGGTTCTTGTCCTTGTCCCTTTTGAGTTTGCTTTTGTTTTGTCTGTCTCGTCCCTGCCGCCTGCGCGGTCGAGGATTTTCCGGAGGGCTGCAGTCCCTCCTCCAGACCCTTATGGGGTCTCCCTTTTCTTTCTTTCATCCTTTTATTTTTATTTTCCTTAGGCCTAACCACTTCCCCCCTTTACTGATGAGGATTCCGAAAGACTATCCTGGTGCTTACTAAGGGCCCTTTGACCTTCCTTTATAAGATCTGTTGAGTGTCCATCTTCCAGGCATGAATGTACCATGCGCCATAAGGGCATCACAGCGCAAACAGAGCAAGCACACACCAGACACCAGCACTCACAGCGGAAGGATAATAAGAAGCACCAGAAAGGAATGGCAGTCCACATACTGAGGGAAGTTACCTCCTCGTGTGTTGGGTTCTGGATCCTCTTCGGCCCCTCGCGTGGTTCCCGGGTTTCGGCACCAGTTGCGGCGGGCGGCAAACCCGTCCAGCGAGGAAAGGCGACAACCAGACGAGGATCCTTCCCAATCACATTTTATTGAGGAGCTGCTTGGTTGAGGGAGAGCTGAAGCGAAGGGCGCCAAAAGGCCAAAAACGCCTGCTTATATACCATTGGGTGAGCATGGGTCATTCCCTGATTGGTCTGTGACCGGTTGCTACTAGCAGCCGCCACGGGATTGGCTGGGACTAGAACTCACTTGCGCATGCGCGGGGTTCAGGCCAGTAAGTCCGTTAGGCTTTGCCGTTATTTACCAGTAAGGCTGCAAGGAAGTAGGCGCCATCTTGTAATGGCGTTGTTGCCGGCTTCCCGCAAGGAACGACATGAACATGCTGCGAAGGTAGCTGTTTATCAGTAAATATCTCCACTGAGATTAAGAAAAGCAGTAGCTTAATAAATTAAGTATTTCCTGGTATGGTTACTGTACTGGAAACTCACCAAAAGAATCTGGATTGTGGTGAGGGAACAGAGAAAAAAGCTCATTTAGGACCTGCACTTACGAAGGGGGTAGGCAGCTGTATATCAGGGAGTATCCCTTCTGAGAATAAAAACAGCTGGAGCTTGCTAAGGTAATTACACAGGGGAAAGGATAGTGTACTGGGAACTCCTCAGAAGAATCTGATTTGTGGTGAGGGGAGAGAGATAAAAGCTCATTTAGGAAAGACATGAAAATGCTGCATAGGTAGCTGTTTATCAGTAAATATCTCCACTGAGATTGAGAAAAGCAGTAGCTTAATAAATTAAGTACTTCCTGGAATGGTTACTGTACTGGTAACTCCCCAAAAGAATCTGGATTGTGGTGAGGGAACAGAGAAAAAAGCTCATTTAGGACCTGCACTTACGAAGGGGTAGCAGCTGTATATCAGTGAGTAAACCTACTGAGAATAAAAACAGCTGGAGCTTGTTAAGGTAATGACACAGGGGAAAGGATAATGTACTGGGAACTCCTCAGAAGAATCTGATTTGTGGGAGGGGAGAGAGATAACAGCTCATTTAGGAACGACATGAAAAATCTGCGTAGGTATCTGTTTATCAGTAAATATCTCCACTGAGATTAAGAAAAGCAGTATCTTAATAAATTAAGTACTTCCTGGTATGGTTACTGTACTGTACTGTACTGTACTGTACTGGTAACTCCCCAATAGAATCTGGATTGTGGTGAGGGAACAGAGAAAAAAGCTCATTAAGGACCTGCACTTACGAAGGGGGTAGGCAGCTGTATATCAGGGAGTAAACTTTCTGAGAATAAAAAACAGCTGGAGCTTGTGAAGGTTATTACACAGGGGAAAGGATAATGTACTGGGAACTCCTCAGAAGAATCTGATTTGTGGTGAGGGGAGAGAGATAAAAGCTCATTTAGGAACGACATCAACATGCTGCGTAGGTAGCTGTTTATCAGTAAATATCTCCACTGGGATTGAGAAAAGCAGTAGCTTAATAAATTAAGTACTTCCTGGTATGGTTACTGTACTGGTAACTCCCCAAAAGAATCTGGATTGTGGTGATGGAACAGAGAAAAAAGCTCACTAAGGATCTGCACTTACGAATGGGGTAGGCAGCTGTATATCAGGGAGTATCCCTTCTGAGAATAAAAACAGCTGGAGCTTGTTAAGGTAATTACACAGGGGAAAGGATAATGTACTGGGAACTCCACAGAAGAATCTGATTTGTGGGGAGGGTAGAGGGATAAAAGCTCATTTAGGAATGACATGAACGTGCTGTGTTGGTAGCTGTTTATCAGTAAATATCTCCACTGAGATTAAGAAAAGCAGTAGCTTAATAAATTAAGTACTTCCTGGTATGGTTACTGTACTGGTAACTCCCCAAAAGAATCTGGATTGTGGTGAGGGAACAGAGAAAAAAGCGCATTTAGGACCTGCACTTACCAAGGGGGTAGGCAGCTGTTTATCAGGGAGTAAACCTTCTGAGAATAAAAACAGCTGGAGCTTGTTAAGGTAATTACACAGGGGAAAGGATAATGTACTGGGAACTCTTCAGAAGAATCTGATTTGTGGTGAGGGGAGAGAGATAAAATCTATTTAAGAACGACATGAACATGCTGCATAGGTAGCTGTTTATCAGTAAATATCTCCACTGAGATTAAGAAAAGCAGTAGCTTAATAAATTAAGTACTTCCTGGTATGGTTACTGTACTGGTAACTCCCCAAAAGAATCTGGATTGTGGTGATGGAACAGAGAAAAAAGCTCACTAATGATCTGCACTTACGAATGGGGTAGGCAGCTGTTTATCAGGGAGTAAACCTTCTGAGAATAAAAACAGCTGGAGCTTGTTAAGGTAATTACACAGGGGAAAGGATAATGTACTGGGAACTCCTCAGAAGATTCTGCTTTATGGTGAGGGGAGAGAGATAAAAGCTCATTTAGGAACGACATGAACATGCTGCGTAGGTAGCTGTTTATCAGTAAATATCTCCACTGAGATGAAGAAAAGCAGTAGCTTAATAAGTTAAGTACTTCCTTGTATGGTTACTGTACTGGTAACTCCGCAAAAGAATCAGGATTGTGGTGAAGGAACAGAGAAATAAGCTCATTTAGGACCTGCACTTAGGAAGGCGGTAGGCAGCTGTATATCAGGGAGTAAACTTCTGAGAATAAAAACAGCTGGAGCTTGTTAAGGTAAAGACACAGGGGAAAGGATAATGTACTAGGAACTCCTCAGAAGAATCTGATTTGTGGTGAGGGGAGAGAGATAAAAGCTCATTTAGGAATGACATGAACGTGCTGCGTTGGTAGCTGTTTATCAGTAAATATCTCCACTGAGATTAAGAAAAGCAGTAGCTTAATAAATTAAGTACTTCCTGGTATGGTTACTGTACTGGTAACTCCCCAAAAGAATCTGGATTGTGGTGAGGGAACAGAGAAAAAAGCTCATTTAGGACCTGCACTTACGAAGGTGGTAGGCAGCTGTATATCAGGGAGTATCCCTTCTGAGAATAAAAACACCTGGAGCTTGTTAAGGTAATGACAAGGGGAAAGGATAATATACTGGGAACTCCTCAGAAGAATCTGATTTGTGGTGAGGGGAGAGAGATAAAATCTCATTTAAGAACGACATGAACATGCTGCATAGGTAGCTGTTTATCAGTAAATATCTCCACTGAGATTAAGAAAAGCAGTAGCTTAATAAATTAAGTACTTCCTGGTATGGTTACTGTACTGGTAACTCCCAAAAAGTATCTGGATTGTGCTGAGGGAACAGAGAAAAAAAAGCTCATTTAGGACCTGCACTTACGAAGGGGGTAGGCAGCTGTATATCAGGGAGTATCCCTTCTGAGAATAAAAACAGCTGGAGCTTGTTAAGGTAATTACACAGGGGAAAGGGTAATGTACTGGGAACTCCTCAGAAGAATCTGATTTGTGGTGAGGGGAGAGTGATAAAAGCTCATTTAGGAACGACATGAAAATGCTGCATAGGTAGCTGTTTATCAGTAAATATCTCCACTGAGATTAAGAAAAGCAGCAGTTTAATAAATTAAGTACTTCCTGGTATGGTTACTGTACTGGTAACTCCCCTAAAGAATCTGGATTCTGGTGAGGTAACAGAGAAAAAAGGTCATTTAGGTCCTGCACTTACGAAGGGGGTAGGCATCTGTATATCAGGGAGTAAACCTTCTGAGAATAAAAACAGGTGGAGCTTGTTAAGGTTATTACACAGGGGAAAGGATAATGTACTGGGAACTCCTCAGAAGAATCTGATTTGTGGTGAGGGGAGAGAGATAAAAGCTCATTTAGGAACGACATGAACATGCTGCATAGGAAGCTGTTTATCAGTAAATATCTCCACTGAGATTAAGAAAAGCAGTAGCTTAATAAACTAAGTACTTCCTGGTATGGTTACTGTACTGGTAACTCCCCAAATGAATCTGGATTGTGGTGATTGAACAGAGAAAAAAGCTCATTTAGGACCTGCACTTACGAAGGGGGTAGGCAGCTGTATATCAGGGAGTAAACCTTCTGAGAATAAAAACAGCTGGAGCTTGTTAAGGTAATTACACAGGGGAAAAGATAATGTACTGGGAACTCCTCAGAAGAATCTGATTTGTGGTGAGGGGAGAGAGATAAAAGCTCATTGAGGAACGACATGTACATGCTGCGTAGGTAGCTGTTTATCAGTAAATGTCTCCACTGAGATTAAGAAAACAGTAGGTTAATAAATTAAGTACTTCCTGGTATCGTTACTGTACTGGTAACTGCCCA
>NW_025959419.1:0-31606 GCF_023159225.1 Perognathus longimembris pacificus | reverse complement strand
ATTTAGGAACGACATGAACATGCTGAGTAGGTAGCTGTTTATCAGTAAACATCTCCACTGAGATTAAGAAAAGCAGTAGCTTAATAAATTAAGTACTTCCTGGTATGGTTACTGTACTGGTAACTCCCCAAAAGAATCTGGATTGTGGTGAGGGAACAGAGAAAAAAGCTCATTTAGGACCTGCACTTACGAAGGGGGTAGGCAGCTGTATATCAGGGAGTAAACCTTCTGAGAATAAAAGCAGCTGGAGCTTGTTAAGGTAATTACACAGGGGAAAGGATAATGTACTGGGAACTCCTCAGAAGATCTGATTTGTGGTGAGGGAGAGAGATAAAAGCTCATTTAGGAACGACATGAACATGCTGCACAGGTAGCTGTTTATCAGTAATATCTCCACTGAGATAAGAAAAGCAGTAGCTTAATAAATTTAGTACTTCCTGGTATGGTTACTGTACTGGTAACTCCCCAAAAGAATCTGGATTGTGGTGAGGGAACAGAGAAAAAAGCTCATTTAGGACCTGCACTTACGAAGGGGGTAGGCAGCTGTATATCAGGGAGTAACCCTTCTGAGAATAAAAGCAGCTGGAGCTTGTTAAGGTAATTACACAGGGGAAAGGATAATGTACTGGGAACTCCTCAGAAGAATCTGATTTGTGGTGAGGGGAGAGAGATAAAAGCTCATTTAGGAACGACATGAACATGCTGCATAGGTAGCTGTTTATCAGTAAATATCTCCACTGAGATTAAGAAAAGCAGTAGCTTAATAAATTAAGTACTTCCTGGTATGGTTACTGTACTGGTAACTCCCCAAAATAATCTGGATTGTGGTGAGGGAACAGAGAAAAAAGCTCATTTAGGACCTGCACTTACGAAGGGGGTAGGCAGCTGTATATCAGGGAGTAAACCTTCTGAGAATAAAAACAGCTGGAGCTTGTTAAGGTAATTACACAGGGGAAAGGATAATGTACTGGGAACTCCTCAGAAGAATCTGATTTGTGGTGAGGGGAGAGAGATAAAAGCTCATTTAGGAACGACATGAACATGCTGAGTAGGTAGCTGTTTATCAGTAAATATCTCCACTGAGATTAAGAAAAGCAGTAGCTTAATAAATTAAGTACTTCCTGGTATGGTTACTGTACTGGTAACTCCCCAAAAGAATCTGGATTGTGGTGAGGGAACAGAGAAAAAAGCTCATTTAGGACCTGCACTTACGAAGGGGGTAGGCAGCTGTATATCAGGGAGTAAACCTTCTGAGAATAAAAACAGCTGGAGCTTGTTAAGGTAATTACACAGGGGAAAGGATAATGTACTGGGAACTCCTCAGAAGAATCTGATTTGTGGTGAGGGGAGAGAGATAAAAGCTCATTTAGGAACGACATGAACATGCTGCGTAGGTAGCTGTTTATCAGTAAATATCTCCACTGAGATTAAGAAAAGCAGTAGCTTAATAAATTAAGTACTTCCTGGTATGGTTACTGTACTGGTAACTCCCCAAAAGAATCTGGATTGTGGTGAGGGAACAGAGAAAAAAGCTCATTTAGGACCTGCACTTACGAAGGGGGTAGGCAGCTGTATATCAGGGAGTATCCCTTCTGAGAATAAAAACAGCTGGAGCTTGTTAAGGTAATTACACAGGGGAAAGGATAATGTACTGGGAACTCCTCAGAAGAATCTGATTTGTGGTGAGGGGAGAGAGATAAAAGCTCATTTAGGAACGACATGAACATGCTGCGTAGGTAGCTGTTTATCAGTAATATCTCCACTGAGATTAAGAAAAGCAGTAGCTTAATAAATTAAGTACTTCCTGGTATGGTTACTGTACTGGTAACTCCCCAAAAGAATCTGGATTGTGGTGAGGGAACAGAGAAAAAAGCTCATTTAGGACCTGCACTTACGAAGGGGGTAGGCAGCTGTATATCAGGGAGTATCCCTTCTGAGAATAAAAACAGCTGGAGCTTGTTAAGGTAATTACACAGGGGAAAGGATAATGTACTGGGAACTCCTCAGAAGAATCTGATTTGTGGTGAGGGGAGAGAGATAAAAGCTCATTTAGGAACGACATGAACATGCTGAGTAGGTAGCTGTTTATCAGTAAATATCTCCACTGAGATTAAGAAAAGCAGTAGCTTAATAAATTAAGTACTTCCTGGTATGGTTACTGTACTGGTAACTCCCCAAAAGAATCTGGATTGTGGTGAGGGAACAGAGAAAAAAGCTCATTTAGGACCTGCACTTACGAAGGGGGTAGGCAGCTGTATATCAGGGAGTATTCTGAGAATAAAAACAGCTGGAGCTTGTTAAGGTAATTACACAGGGGAAAGGATAATGTACTGGGAACTCCTCAGAAGAATCTGATTTGTGGTGAGGGGAGAGAGATAAAAGCTCATTTAGGAACGACATGAACATGCTGCACAGGTAGCTGTTTATCAGTAATATCTCCACTGAGATTAAGAAAAGCAGTAGCTTAATAAATTAAGTACTTCCTGGTATGGTTACTGTACTGGTAACTCCCCAAAAATCTGGATTGTGGTGAGGGAACAGAGAAAAAAGCTCATTTAGGACCTGCACTTACGAAGGGGGTAGGCAGCTGTATATCAGGGAGTAACCCTTCTGAGAATAAAAACAGCTGGAGCTTGTTAAGGTAATTACACAGGGGAAAGGATAATGTACTGGGAACTCCTCAGAAGAATCTGATTTGTGGTGAGGGGAGAGAGATAAAAGCTCATTTAGGAACGACATGAACATGCTGCATAGGTAGCTGTTTATCAGTAAATATCTCCACTGAGATTAAGAAAAGCAGTAGCTTAATAAATTAAGTACTTCCTGGTATGGTTACTGTACTGGTAACTCCCCAAAAGAATCTGGATTGTGGTGAGGGAACAGAGAAAAAAGCTCATTTAGGACCTGCACTTACGAAGGGGGTAGGCAGCTGTATATCAGGGAGTAAACCTTCTGAGAATAAAAACAGCTGGAGCTTGTTAAGGTAATTACACAGGGGAAAGGATAATGTACTGGGAACTCCTCAGAAGAATCTGATTTGTGGTGAGGGAGAGAGATAAAAGCTCATTTAGGAACGACATGAACATGCTGAGTAGGTAGCTGTTTATCAGTAAACATCTCCACTGAGATTAAGAAAAGCAGTAGCTTAATAAATTAAGTACTTCCTGGTATGGTTACTGTACTGGTAACTCCCCAAAAGAATCTGGATTGTGGTGAGGGAACAGAGAAAAAAGCTCATTTAGGACCTGCACTTACGAAGGGGGTAGGCAGCTGTATATCAGGGAGTAAACCTTCTGAGAATAAAAACAGCTGGAGCTTGTTAAGGTAATTACACAGGGGAAAGGATAATGTACTGGGAACTCCTCAGAAGAATCTGATTTGTGGTGAGGGGAGAGAGATAAAAGCTCATTTAGGAACGACATGAACATGCTGCGTAGGTAGCTGTTTATCAGTAAATATCTCCACTGAGATTAAGAAAAGCAGTAGCTTAATAAATTAAGTACTTCCTGGTATGGTTACTGTACTGGTAACTCCCCAAAAGAATCTGGATTGTGGTGAGGGAACAGAGAAAAAAGCTCATTTAGGACCTGCACTTACGAAGGGGGTAGGCAGCTGTATATCAGGGAGTAAACCTTCTGAGAATAAAAACAGCTGGAGCTTGTTAAGGTAATTACACAGGGGAAAGGATAATGTACTGGGAACTCCTCAGAAGAATCTGATTTGTGGTGAGGGGAGAGAGATAAAAGCTCATTTAGGAACGACATGAACATGCTGCGTAGGTAGCTGTTTATCAGTAAATATCTCCACTGAGATTAAGAAAAGCAGTAGCTTAATAAATTAAGTACTTCCTGGTATGGTTACTGTACTGGTAACTCCCCAAAAGAATCTGGATTGTGGTGAGGGAACAGAGAAAAAAGCTCATTTAGGACCTGCACTTACGAAGGGGGTAGGCAGCTGTATATCAGGGAGTAAACCTTCTGAGAATAAAAACAGCTGGAGCTTGTTAAGGTAATTACACAGGGGAAAGGATAATGTACTGGGAACTCCTCAGAAGAATCTGATTTGTGGTGAGGGGAGAGAGATAAAAGCTCATTTAGGAACGACATGAACATGCTGCGTAGGTAGCTGTTTATCAGTAAATATCTCCACTGAGATTAAGAAAAGCAGTAGCTTAATAAATTAAGTACTTCCTGGTATGGTTACTGTACTGGTAACTCCCCAAAAGAATCTGGATTGTGGTGAGGGAACAGAGAAAAAAGCTCATTTAGGACCTGCACTTACGAAGGGGGTAGGCAGCTGTATATCAGGGAGTAAACCTTCTGAGAATAAAAACAGCTGGAGCTTGTTAAGGTAATTACACAGGGGAAAGGATAATGTACTGGGAACTCCTCAGAAGAATCTGATTTGTGGTGAGGGGAGAGAGATAAAAGCTCATTTAGGAACGACATGAACATGCTGCAAGGTAGCTGTTTATCAGTAAATATCTCCACTGAGATTAAGAAAAGCAGTAGCTTAATAAATTAAGTACTTCCTGGTATGGTTACTGTACTGGTAACTCCCCAAAAGAATCTGGATTGTGGTGAGGGAACAGAGAAAAAAGCTCATTTAGGACCTGCACTTACGAAGGGGGTAGGCAGCTGTATATCAGGGAGTAAACCCTTCTGAGAATAAAAACAGCTGGAGCTTGTTAAGGTAATTACACAGGGGAAAGGATAATGTACTGGGAACTCCTCAGAAGAATCTGATTTGTGGTGAGGGGAGAGAGATAAAAGCTCATTTAGGAACGACATGAACATGCTGCATAGGTAGCTGTTTATCAGTAAATATCTCCACTGAGATTAAGAAAAGCAGTAGCTTAATAAATTAAGTACTTCCTGGTATGGTTACTGTACTGGTAACTCCCCAAAAGAATCTGGATTGTGGTGAGGGAACAGAGAAAAAAGCTCATTTAGGACCTGCACTTACGAAGGGGGTAGGCAGCTGTATATCAGGGAGTAAACCCTTCTGAGAATAAAAACAGCTGGAGCTTGTTAAGGTAATTACACAGGGGAAAGGATAATGTACTGGGAACTCCTCAGAAGAATCTGATTTGTGGTGAGGGGAGAGAGATAAAAGCTCATTTAGGAACGACATGAACATGCTGCGTAGGTAGCTGTTTATCAGTAAATATCTCCACTGAGATTAAGAAAAGCAGTAGCTTAATAAATTAAGTACTTCCTGGTATGGTTACTGTACTGGTAACTCCCCAAAAGAATCTGGATTGTGGTGAGGGAACAGAGAAAAAAGCTCATTTAGGACCTGCACTTACGAAGGGGGTAGGCAGCTGTATATCAGGGAGTATCCCTTCTGAGAATAAAAACAGCTGGAGCTTGTTAAGGTAATTACACAGGGGAAAGGATAATGTACTGGGAACTCCTCAGAAGAATCTGATTTGTGGTGAGGGGAGAGAGATAAAAGCTCATTTAGGAACGACATGAACATGCTGCATAGGTAGCTGTTTATCAGTAATATCTCCACTGAGATTAAGAAAAGCAGTAGCTTAATAAATTAAGTACTTCCTGGTATGGTTACTGTACTGGTAACTCCCCAAAAGAATCTGGATTGTGGTGAGGGAACAGAGAAAAAAGCTCATTTAGGACCTGCACTTACGAAGGGGGTAGGCAGCTGTATATCAGGGAGTAAACCTTCTGAGAATAAAAACAGCTGGAGCTTGTTAAGGTAATTACACAGGGGAAAGGATAATGTACTGGGAACTCCTCAGAAGAATCTGATTTGTGGTGAGGGAGAGAGATAAAAGCTCATTTAGGAACGACATGAACATGCTGAGTAGGTAGCTGTTTATCAGTAAACATCTCCACTGAGATTAAGAAAAGCAGTAGCTTAATAAATTAAGTACTTCCTGGTATGGTTACTGTACTGGTAACTCCCCAAAAGAATCTGGATTGTGGTGAGGGAACAGAGAAAAAAGCTCATTTAGGACCTGCACTTACGAAGGGGGTAGGCAGCTGTATATCAGGGAGTAATTCTGAGAATAAAAGCAGCTGGAGCTTGTTAAGGTAATTACACAGGGGAAAGGATAATGTACTGGGAACTCCTCAGAAGAATCTGATTTGTGGTGAGGGGAGAGAGATAAAAGCTCATTTAGGAACGACATGAACATGCTGCAAGGTAGCTGTTTATCAGTAAATATCTCCACTGAGATTAAGAAAAGCAGTAGCTTAATAAATTAAGTACTTCCTGGTATGGTTACTGTACTGGTAACTCCCCAAAAGAATCTGGATTGTGGTGAGGGAACAGAGAAAAAAGCTCATTTAGGACCTGCACTTACGAAGGGGGTAGGCAGCTGTATATCAGGGAGTAACCCTTCTGAGAATAAAAACAGCTGGAGCTTGTTAAGGTAATTACACAGGGGAAAGGATAATGTACTGGGAACTCCTCAGAAGAATCTGATTTGTGGTGAGGGGAGAGAGATAAAAGCTCATTTAGGAACGACATGAACATGCTGCATAGGTAGCTGTTTATCAGTAAATATCTCCACTGAGATTAAGAAAAGCAGTAGCTTAATAAATTAAGTACTTCCTGGTATGGTTACTGTACTGGTAACTCCCCAAAAGAATCTGGATTGTGGTGAGGGAACAGAGAAAAAAGCTCATTTAGGACCTGCACTTACGAAGGGGGTAGGCAGCTGTATATCAGGGAGTAAACCTTCTGAGAATAAAAACAGCTGGAGCTTGTTAAGGTAATTACACAGGGGAAAGGATAATGTACTGGGAACTCCTCAGAAGAATCTGATTTGTGGTGAGGGAGAGAGATAAAAGCTCATTTAGGAACGACATGAACATGCTGAGTAGGTAGCTGTTTATCAGTAAATATCTCCACTGAGATTAAGAAAAGCAGTAGCTTAATAAATTAAGTACTTCCTGGTATGGTTACTGTACTGGTAACTCCCCAAAAGAATCTGGATTGTGGTGAGGGAACAGAGAAAAAAGCTCATTTAGGACCTGCACTTACGAAGGGGGTAGGCAGCTGTATATCAGGGAGTAAACCTTCTGAGAATAAAAACAGCTGGAGCTTGTTAAGGTAATTACACAGGGGAAAGGATAATGTACTGGGAACTCCTCAGAAGAATCTGATTTGTGGTGAGGGGAGAGAGATAAAAGCTCATTTAGGAACGACATGAACATGCTGCGTAGGTAGCTGTTTATCAGTAAATATCTCCACTGAGATTAAGAAAAGCAGTAGCTTAATAAATTAAGTACTTCCTGGTATGGTTACTGTACTGGTAACTCCCCAAAAGAATCTGGATTGTGGTGAGGGAACAGAGAAAAAAGCTCATTTAGGACCTGCACTTACGAAGGGGGTAGGCAGCTGTATATCAGGGAGTATCCCTTCTGAGAATAAAAACAGCTGGAGCTTGTTAAGGTAATTACACAGGGGAAAGGATAATGTACTGGGAACTCCTCAGAAGAATCTGATTTGTGGTGAGGGGAGAGAGATAAAAGCTCATTTAGGAACGACATGAACATGCTGCGTAGGTAGCTGTTTATCAGTAAATATCTCCACTGAGATTAAGAAAAGCAGTAGCTTAATAAATTAAGTACTTCCTGGTATGGTTACTGTACTGGTAACTCCCCAAAAGAATCTGGATTGTGGTGAGGGAACAGAGAAAAAAGCTCATTTAGGACCTGCACTTACGAAGGGGGTAGGCAGCTGTATATCAGGGAGTATCCCTTCTGAGAATAAAAACAGCTGGAGCTTGTTAAGGTAATTACACAGGGGAAAGGATAATGTACTGGGAACTCCTCAGAAGAATCTGATTTGTGGTGAGGGGAGAGAGATAAAAGCTCATTTAGGAACGACATGAACATGCTGCAGTAGGTAGCTGTTTATCAGTAAATATCTCCACTGAGATTAAGAAAAGCAGTAGCTTAATAAATTAAGTACTTCCTGGTATGGTTACTGTACTGGTAACTCCCCAAAAGAATCTGGATTGTGGTGAGGGAACAGAGAAAAAAGCTCATTTAGGACCTGCACTTACGAAGGGGGTAGGCAGCTGTATATCAGGGAGTATCCCTTCTGAGAATAAAAACAGCTGGAGCTTGTTAAGGTAATTACACAGGGGAAAGGATAATGTACTGGGAACTCCTCAGAAGAATCTGATTTGTGGTGAGGGGAGAGAGATAAAAGCTCATTTAGGAACGACATGAACATGCTGCATAGGTAGCTGTTTATCAGTAATATCTCCACTGAGATTAAGAAAAGCAGTAGCTTAATAAATTAAGTACTTCCTGGTATGGTTACTGTACTGGTAACTCCCCAAAAGAATCTGGATTGTGGTGAGGGAACAGAGAAAAAAGCTCATTTAGGACCTGCACTTACGAAGGGGGTAGGCAGCTGTATATCAGGGAGTAAACCTTCTGAGAATAAAAACAGCTGGAGCTTGTTAAGGTAATTACACAGGGGAAAGGATAATGTACTGGGAACTCCTCAGAAGAATCTGATTTGTGGTGAGGGAGAGAGATAAAAGCTCATTTAGGAACGACATGAACATGCTGAGTAGGTAGCTGTTTATCAGTAAACATCTCCACTGAGATTAAGAAAAGCAGTAGCTTAATAAATTAAGTACTTCCTGGTATGGTTACTGTACTGGTAACTCCCCAAAAGAATCTGGATTGTGGTGAGGGAACAGAGAAAAAAGCTCATTTAGGACCTGCACTTACGAAGGGGGTAGGCAGCTGTATATCAGGGAGTAAACCTTCTGAGAATAAAAGCAGCTGGAGCTTGTTAAGGTAATTACACAGGGGAAAGGATAATGTACTGGGAACTCCTCAGAAGAATCTGATTTGTGGTGAGGGGAGAGAGATAAAAGCTCATTTAGGAACGACATGAACATGCTGCAAGGTAGCTGTTTATCAGTAAATATCTCCACTGAGATTAAGAAAAGCAGTAGCTTAATAAATTAAGTACTTCCTGGTATGGTTACTGTACTGGTAACTCCCCAAAATAATCTGGATTGTGGTGAGGGAACAGAGAAAAAAGCTCATTTAGGACCTGCACTTACGAAGGGGGTAGGCAGCTGTATATCAGGGAGTAAACCCTTCTGAGAATAAAAACAGCTGGAGCTTGTTAAGGTAATTACACAGGGGAAAGGATAATGTACTGGGAACTCCTCAGAAGAATCTGATTTGTGGTGAGGGGAGAGAGATAAAAGCTCATTTAGGAACGACATGAACATGCTGCATAGGTAGCTGTTTATCAGTAAATATCTCCACTGAGATTAAGAAAAGCAGTAGCTTAATAAATTAAGTACTTCCTGGTATGGTTACTGTACTGGTAACTCCCCAAAAGAATCTGGATTGTGGTGAGGGAACAGAGAAAAAAGCTCATTTAGGACCTGCACTTACGAAGGGGGTAGGCAGCTGTATATCAGGGAGTAAACCTTCTGAGAATAAAAACAGCTGGAGCTTGTTAAGGTAATTACACAGGGGAAAGGATAATGTACTGGGAACTCCTCAGAAGAATCTGATTTGTGGTGAGGGAGAGAGATAAAAGCTCATTTAGGAACGACATGAACATGCTGCGTAGGTAGCTGTTTATCAGTAAATATCTCCACTGAGATTAAGAAAAGCAGTAGCTTAATAAATTAAGTACTTCCTGGTATGGTTACTGTACTGGTAACTCCCCAAAAGAATCTGGATTGTGGTGAGGGAACAGAGAAAAAAGCTCATTTAGGACCTGCACTTACGAAGGGGGTAGGCAGCTGTATATCAGGGAGTAAACCTTCTGAGAATAAAAACAGCTGGAGCTTGTTAAGGTAATTACACAGGGGAAAGGATAATGTACTGGGAACTCCTCAGAAGAATCTGATTTGTGGTGAGGGGAGAGAGATAAAAGCTCATTTAGGAACGACATGAACATGCTGCGTAGGTAGCTGTTTATCAGTAAATATCTCCACTGAGATTAAGAAAAGCAGTAGCTTAATAAATTAAGTACTTCCTGGTATGGTTACTGTACTGGTAACTCCCCAAAAGAATCTGGATTGTGGTGAGGGAACAGAGAAAAAAGCTCATTTAGGACCTGCACTTACGAAGGGGGTAGGCAGCTGTATATCAGGGAGTATCCCTTCTGAGAATAAAAACAGCTGGAGCTTGTTAAGGTAATTACACAGGGGAAAGGATAATGTACTGGGAACTCCTCAGAAGAATCTGATTTGTGGTGAGGGGAGAGAGATAAAAGCTCATTTAGGAACGACATGAACATGCTGCAGTAGGTAGCTGTTTATCAGTAAATATCTCCACTGAGATTAAGAAAAGCAGTAGCTTAATAAATTAAGTACTTCCTGGTATGGTTACTGTACTGGTAACTCCCCAAAAGAATCTGGATTGTGGTGAGGGAACAGAGAAAAAAGCTCATTTAGGACCTGCACTTACGAAGGGGGTAGGCAGCTGTATATCAGGGAGTATCCCTTCTGAGAATAAAAACAGCTGGAGCTTGTTAAGGTAATTACACAGGGGAAAGGATAATGTACTGGGAACTCCTCAGAAGAATCTGATTTGTGGTGAGGGGAGAGAGATAAAAGCTCATTTAGGAACGACATGAACATGCTGCGTAGGTAGCTGTTTATCAGTAAATATCTCCACTGAGATTAAGAAAAGCAGTAGCTTAATAAATTAAGTACTTCCTGGTATGGTTACTGTACTGGTAACTCCCCAAAAGAATCTGGATTGTGGTGAGGGAACAGAGAAAAAAGCTCATTTAGGACCTGCACTTACGAAGGGGGTAGGCAGCTGTATATCAGGGAGTATCCCTTCTGAGAATAAAAACAGCTGGAGCTTGTTAAGGTAATTACACAGGGGAAAGGATAATGTACTGGGAACTCCTCAGAAGAATCTGATTTGTGGTGAGGGGAGAGAGATAAAAGCTCATTTAGGAACGACATGAACATGCTGCATAGGTAGCTGTTTATCAGTAAATATCTCCACTGAGATTAAGAAAAGCAGTAGCTTAATAAATTAAGTACTTCCTGGTATGGTTACTGTACTGGTAACTCCCCAAAAGAATCTGGATTGTGGTGAGGGAACAGAGAAAAAAGCTCATTTAGGACCTGCACTTACGAAGGGGGTAGGCAGCTGTATATCAGGGAGTAAACCTTCTGAGAATAAAAACAGCTGGAGCTTGTTAAGGTAATTACACAGGGGAAAGGATAATGTACTGGGAACTCCTCAGAAGAATCTGATTTGTGGTGAGGGAGAGAGATAAAAGCTCATTTAGGAACGACATGAACATGCTGAGTAGGTAGCTGTTTATCAGTAAACATCTCCACTGAGATTAAGAAAAGCAGTAGCTTAATAAATTAAGTACTTCCTGGTATGGTTACTGTACTGGTAACTCCCCAAAAGAATCTGGATTGTGGTGAGGGAACAGAGAAAAAAGCTCATTTAGGACCTGCACTTACGAAGGGGGTAGGCAGCTGTATATCAGGGAGTAAACCTTCTGAGAATAAAAACAGCTGGAGCTTGTTAAGGTAATTACACAGGGGAAAGGATAATGTACTGGGAACTCCTCAGAAGAATCTGATTTGTGGTGAGGGAGAGAGATAAAAGCTCATTTAGGAACGACATGAACATGCTGCACAGGTAGCTGTTTATCAGTAATATCTCCACTGAGATTAAGAAAAGCAGTAGCTTAATAAATTAAGTACTTCCTGGTATGGTTACTGTACTGGTAACTCCCCAAAAGAATCTGGATTGTGGTGAGGGAACAGAGAAAAAAGCTCATTTAGGACCTGCACTTACGAAGGGGGTAGGCAGCTGTATATCAGGGAGTAACCCTTCTGAGAATAAAAACAGCTGGAGCTTGTTAAGGTAATTACACAGGGGAAAGGATAATGTACTGGGAACTCCTCAGAAGAATCTGATTTGTGGTGAGGGGAGAGAGATAAAAGCTCATTTAGGAACGACATGAACATGCTGCATAGGTAGCTGTTTATCAGTAAATATCTCCACTGAGATTAAGAAAAGCAGTAGCTTAATAAATTAAGTACTTCCTGGTATGGTTACTGTACTGGTAACTCCCCAAAAGAATCTGGATTGTGGTGAGGGAACAGAGAAAAAAGCTCATTTAGGACCTGCACTTACGAAGGGGGTAGGCAGCTGTATATCAGGGAGTAAACCTTCTGAGAATAAAAACAGCTGGAGCTTGTTAAGGTAATTACACAGGGGAAAGGATAATGTACTGGGAACTCCTCAGAAGAATCTGATTTGTGGTGAGGGAGAGAGATAAAAGCTCATTTAGGAACGACATGAACATGCTGAGTAGGTAGCTGTTTATCAGTAAACATCTCCACTGAGATTAAGAAAAGCAGTAGCTTAATAAATTAAGTACTTCCTGGTATGGTTACTGTACTGGTAACTCCCCAAAAGAATCTGGATTGTGGTGAGGGAACAGAGAAAAAAGCTCATTTAGGACCTGCACTTACGAAGGGGGTAGGCAGCTGTATATCAGGGAGTAAACCTTCTGAGAATAAAAGCAGCTGGAGCTTGTTAAGGTAATTACACAGGGGAAAGGATAATGTACTGGGAACTCCTCAGAAGAATCTGATTTGTGGTGAGGGAGAGAGATAAAAGCTCATTTAGGAACGACATGAACATGCTGCATAGGTAGCTGTTTATCAGTAAATATCTCCACTGAGATTAAGAAAAGCAGTAGCTTAATAAATTAAGTACTTCCTGGTATGGTTACTGTACTGGTAACTCCCCAAAAGAATCTGGATTGTGGTGAGGGAACAGAGAAAAAAGCTCATTTAGGACCTGCACTTACGAAGGGGGTAGGCAGCTGTATATCAGGGAGTATCCCTTCTGAGAATAAAAACAGCTGGAGCTTGTTAAGGTAATTACACAGGGGAAAGGATAATGTACTGGGAACTCCTCAGAAGAATCTGATTTGTGGTGAGGGGAGAGAGATAAAAGCTCATTTAGGAACGACATGAACATGCTGCGTAGGTAGCTGTTTATCAGTAAATATCTCCACTGAGATTAAGAAAAGCAGTAGCTTAATAAATTAAGTACTTCCTGGTATGGTTACTGTACTGGTAACTCCCCAAAAGAATCTGGATTGTGGTGAGGGAACAGAGAAAAAAGCTCATTTAGGACCTGCACTTACGAAGGGGGTAGGCAGCTGTATATCAGGGAGTATCCCTTCTGAGAATAAAAACAGCTGGAGCTTGTTAAGGTAATTACACAGGGGAAAGGATAATGTACTGGGAACTCCTCAGAAGAATCTGATTTGTGGTGAGGGGAGAGAGATAAAAGCTCATTTAGGAACGACATGAACATGCTGCGTAGGTAGCTGTTTATCAGTAAATATCTCCACTGAGATTAAGAAAAGCAGTAGCTTAATAAATTAAGTACTTCCTGGTATGGTTACTGTACTGGTAACTCCCCAAAAGAATCTGGATTGTGGTGAGGGAACAGAGAAAAAAGCTCATTTAGGACCTGCACTTACGAAGGGGGTAGGCAGCTGTATATCAGGGAGTATCCCTTCTGAGAATAAAAACAGCTGGAGCTTGTTAAGGTAATTACACAGGGGAAAGGATAATGTACTGGGAACTCCTCAGAAGAATCTGATTTGTGGTGAGGGGAGAGAGATAAAAGCTCATTTAGGAACGACATGAACATGCTGCATAGGTAGCTGTTTATCAGTAATATCTCCACTGAGATTAAGAAAAGCAGTAGCTTAATAAATTAAGTACTTCCTGGTATGGTTACTGTACTGGTAACTCCCCAAAAGAATCTGGATTGTGGTGAGGGAACAGAGAAAAAAGCTCATTTAGGACCTGCACTTACGAAGGGGGTAGGCAGCTGTATATCAGGGAGTAAACCCTTCTGAGAATAAAAACAGCTGGAGCTTGTTAAGGTAATTACACAGGGGAAAGGATAATGTACTGGGAACTCCTCAGAAGAATCTGATTTGTGGTGAGGGAGAGAGATAAAAGCTCATTTAGGAACGACATGAACATGCTGAGTAGGTAGCTGTTTATCAGTAAAATCTCCACTGAGATTAAGAAAAGCAGTAGCTTAATAAATTAAGTACTTCCTGGTATGGTTACTGTACTGGTAACTCCCCAAAAGAATCTGGATTGTGGTGAGGGAACAGAGAAAAAAGCTCATTTAGGACCTGCACTTACGAAGGGGGTAGGCAGCTGTATATCAGGGAGTAAATTCTGAGAATAAAAGCAGCTGGAGCTTGTTAAGGTAATTACACAGGGGAAAGGATAATGTACTGGGAACTCCTCAGAAGAATCTGATTTGTGGTGAGGGAGAGAGATAAAAGCTCATTTAGGAACGACATGAACATGCTGCACAGGTAGCTGTTTATCAGTAATATCTCCACTGAGATAAGAAAAGCAGTAGCTTAATAAATTAAGTACTTCCTGGTATGGTTACTGTACTGGTAACTCCCCAAAAGATCTGGATTGTGGTGAGGGAACAGAGAAAAAAGCTCATTTAGGACCTGCACTTACGAAGGGGGTAGGCAGCTGTATATCAGGGAGTAACCCTTCTGAGAATAAAAGCAGCTGGAGCTTGTTAAGGTAATTACACAGGGGAAAGGATAATGTACTGGGAACTCCTCAGAAGAATCTGATTTGTGGTGAGGGGAGAGAGATAAAAGCTCATTTAGGAACGACATGAACATGCTGCATAGGTAGCTGTTTATCAGTAAATATCTCCACTGAGATTAAGAAAAGCAGTAGCTTAATAAATTAAGTACTTCCTGGTATGGTTACTGTACTGGTAACTCCCCAAAAAATCTGGATTGTGGTGAGGGAACAGAGAAAAAAGCTCATTTAGGACCTGCACTTACGAAGGGGGTAGGCAGCTGTATATCAGGGAGTAAACCTTCTGAGAATAAAAACAGCTGGAGCTTGTTAAGGTAATTACACAGGGGAAAGGATAATGTACTGGGAACTCCTCAGAAGAATCTGATTTGTGGTGAGGGAGAGAGATAAAAGCTCATTTAGGAACGACATGAACATGCTGAGTAGGTAGCTGTTTATCAGTAAACATCTCCACTGAGATTAAGAAAAGCAGTAGCTTAATAAATTAAGTACTTCCTGGTATGGTTACTGTACTGGTAACTCCCCAAAAGAATCTGGATTGTGGTGAGGGAACAGAGAAAAAAGCTCATTTAGGACCTGCACTTACGAAGGGGGTAGGCAGCTGTATATCAGGGAGTAAACCTTCTGAGAATAAAAACAGCTGGAGCTTGTTAAGGTAATTACACAGGGGAAAGGATAATGTACTGGGAACTCCTCAGAAGAATCTGATTTGTGGTGAGGGAGAGAGATAAAAGCTCATTTAGGAACGACATGAACATGCTACGTAGGTAGCTGTTTATCAGTAAATATCTCCACTGAGATTAAGAAAAGCAGTAGCTTAATAAATTAAGTACTTCCTGGTATGGTTACTGTACTGGTAACTCCCCAAAAGAATCTGGATTGTGGTGAGGGAACAGAGAAAAAAGCTCATTTAGGACCTGCACTTACGAAGGGGGTAGGCAGCTGTATATCAGGGAGTAAACCCTTCTGAGAATAAAAACAGCTGGAGCTTGTTAAGGTAATTACACAGGGGAAAGGATAATGTACTGGGAACTCCTCAGAAGAATCTGATTTGTGGTGAGGGGAGAGAGATAAAAGCTCATTTAGGAACGACATGAACATGCTGCATAGGTAGCTGTTTATCAGTAAATATCTCCACTGAGATTAAGAAAAGCAGTAGCTTAATAAATTAAGTACTTCCTGGTATGGTTACTGTACTGGTAACTCCCCAAAAGAATCTGGATTGTGGTGAGGGAACAGAGAAAAAAGCTCATTTAGGACCTGCACTTACGAAGGGGGTAGGCAGCTGTATATCAGGGAGTAAACCCTTCTGAGAATAAAAACAGCTGGAGCTTGTTAAGGTAATTACACAGGGGAAAGGATAATGTACTGGGAACTCCTCAGAAGAATCTGATTTGTGGTGAGGGGAGAGAGATAAAAGCTCATTTAGGAACGACATGAACATGCTGCGTAGGTAGCTGTTTATCAGTAAATATCTCCACTGAGATTAAGAAAAGCAGTAGCTTAATAAATTAAGTACTTCCTGGTATGGTTACTGTACTGGTAACTCCCCAAAAGAATCTGGATTGTGGTGAGGGAACAGAGAAAAAAGCTCATTTAGGACCTGCACTTACGAAGGGGGTAGGCAGCTGTATATCAGGGAGTATCCCTTCTGAGAATAAAAACAGCTGGAGCTTGTTAAGGTAATTACACAGGGGAAAGGATAATGTACTGGGAACTCCTCAGAAGAATCTGATTTGTGGTGAGGGGAGAGAGATAAAAGCTCATTTAGGAACGACATGAACATGCTGCGTAGGTAGCTGTTTATCAGTAAATATCTCCACTGAGATTAAGAAAAGCAGTAGCTTAATAAATTAAGTACTTCCTGGTATGGTTACTGTACTGGTAACTCCCCAAAAGAATCTGGATTGTGGTGAGGGAACAGAGAAAAAAGCTCATTTAGGACCTGCACTTACGAAGGGGGTAGGCAGCTGTATATCAGGGAGTATCCCTTCTGAGAATAAAAACAGCTGGAGCTTGTTAAGGTAATTACACAGGGGAAAGGATAATGTACTGGGAACTCCTCAGAAGAATCTGATTTGTGGTGAGGGGAGAGAGATAAAAGCTCATTTAGGAACGACATGAACATGCTGCGTAGGTAGCTGTTTATCAGTAATATCTCCACTGAGATTAAGAAAAGCAGTAGCTTAATAAATTAAGTACTTCCTGGTATGGTTACTGTACTGGTAACTCCCCAAAAGAATCTGGATTGTGGTGAGGGAACAGAGAAAAAAGCTCATTTAGGACCTGCACTTACGAAGGGGGTAGGCAGCTGTATATCAGGGAGTATCCCTTCTGAGAATAAAAACAGCTGGAGCTTGTTAAGGTAATTACACAGGGGAAAGGATAATGTACTGGGAACTCCTCAGAAGAATCTGATTTGTGGTGAGGGAGAGAGATAAAAGCTCATTTAGGAACGACATGAACATGCTGCGTAGGTAGCTGTTTATCAGTAAATATCTCCACTGAGATTAAGAAAAGCAGTAGCTTAATAAATTAAGTACTTCCTGGTATGGTTACTGTACTGGTAACTCCCCAAAAGAATCTGGATTGTGGTGAGGGAACAGAGAAAAAAGCTCATTTAGGACCTGCACTTACGAAGGGGGTAGGCAGCTGTATATCAGGGAGTATCCCTTCTGAGAATAAAAGCAGCTGGAGCTTGTTAAGGTAATTACACAGGGGAAAGGATAATGTACTGGGAACTCCTCAGAAGAATCTGATTTGTGGTGAGGGAGAGAGATAAAAGCTCATTTAGGAACGACATGAACATGCTGCATAGGTAGCTGTTTATCAGTAAATATCTCCACTGAGATTAAGAAAAGCAGTAGCTTAATAAATTAAGTACTTCCTGGTATGGTTACTGTACTGGTAACTCCCCAAAAATCTGGATTGTGGTGAGGGAACAGAGAAAAAAGCTCATTTAGGACCTGCACTTACGAAGGGGGTAGGCAGCTGTATATCAGGGAGTAAACCCTTCTGAGAATAAAAACAGCTGGAGCTTGTTAAGGTAATTACACAGGGGAAAGGATAATGTACTGGGAACTCCTCAGAAGAATCTGATTTGTGGTGAGGGAGAGAGATAAAAGCTCATTTAGGAACGACATGAACATGCTGGTAGGTAGCTGTTTATCAGTAAATCTCCACTGAGATTAAGAAAAGCAGTAGCTTAATAAATTAAGTACTTCCTGGTATGGTTACTGTACTGGTAACTCCCCAAAAGAATCTGGATTGTGGTGAGGGAACAGAGAAAAAAGCTCATTTAGGACCTGCACTTACGAAGGGGGTAGGCAGCTGTATATCAGGGAGTAAACCTTCTGAGAATAAAAGCAGCTGGAGCTTGTTAAGGTAATTACACAGGGGAAAGGATAATGTACTGGGAACTCCTCAGAAGAATCTGATTTGTGGTGAGGGAGAGAGATAAAAGCTCATTTAGGAACGACATGAACATGCTGGTAGGTAGCTGTTTATCAGTAAATATCTCCACTGAGATTAAGAAAAGCAGTAGCTTAATAAATTAAGTACTTCCTGGTATGGTTACTGTACTGGTAACTCCCCAAAAGAATCTGGATTGTGGTGAGGGAACAGAGAAAAAAGCTCATTTAGGACCTGCACTTACGAAGGGGGTAGGCAGCTGTATATCAGGGAGTAAACCTTCTGAGAATAAAAACAGCTGGAGCTTGTTAAGGTAATTACACAGGGGAAAGGATAATGTACTGGGAACTCCTCAGAAGAATCTGATTTGTGGTGAGGGAGAGAGATAAAAGCTCATTTAGGAACGACATGAACATGCTGCATAGGTAGCTGTTTATCAGTAAATATCTCCACTGAGATTAAGAAAAGCAGTAGCTTAATAAATTAAGTACTTCCTGGTATGGTTACTGTACTGGTAACTCCCCAAAAGAATCTGGATTGTGGTGAGGGAACAGAGAAAAAAGCTCATTTAGGACCTGCACTTACGAAGGGGGTAGGCAGCTGTATATCAGGGAGTATCCTTCTGAGAATAAAAACAGCTGGAGCTTGTTAAGGTAATTACACAGGGGAAAGGATAATGTACTGGGAACTCCTCAGAAGAATCTGATTTGTGGTGAGGGAGAGAGATAAAAGCTCATTTAGGAACGACATGAACATGCTGCGTAGGTAGCTGTTTATCAGTAAATATCTCCACTGAGATTAAGAAAAGCAGTAGCTTAATAAATTAAGTACTTCCTGGTATGGTTACTGTACTGGTAACTCCCCAAAAGAATCTGGATTGTGGTGAGGGAACAGAGAAAAAAGCTCATTTAGGACCTGCACTTACGAAGGGGGTAGGCAGCTGTATATCAGGGAGTATCCCTTCTGAGAATAAAAACAGCTGGAGCTTGTTAAGGTAATTACACAGGGGAAAGGATAATGTACTGGGAACTCCTCAGAAGAATCTGATTTGTGGTGAGGGGAGAGAGATAAAAGCTCATTTAGGAACGACATGAACATGCTGCGTAGGTAGCTGTTTATCAGTAAATATCTCCACTGAGATTAAGAAAAGCAGTAGCTTAATAAATTAAGTACTTCCTGGTATGGTTACTGTACTGGTAACTCCCCAAAAGAATCTGGATTGTGGTGAGGGAACAGAGAAAAAAGCTCATTTAGGACCTGCACTTACGAAGGGGGTAGGCAGCTGTATATCAGGGAGTATCCCTTCTGAGAATAAAAACAGCTGGAGCTTGTTAAGGTAATTACACAGGGGAAAGGATAATGTACTGGGAACTCCTCAGAAGAATCTGATTTGTGGTGAGGGGAGAGAGATAAAAGCTCATTTAGGAACGACATGAACATGCTGCGTAGGTAGCTGTTTATCAGTAAATATCTCCACTGAGATTAAGAAAAGCAGTAGCTTAATAAATTAAGTACTTCCTGGTATGGTTACTGTACTGGTAACTCCCCAAAAAATCTGGATTGTGGTGAGGGAACAGAGAAAAAAGCTCATTTAGGACCTGCACTTACGAAGGGGGTAGGCAGCTGTATATCAGGGAGTATCCCTTCTGAGAATAAAAACAGCTGGAGCTTGTTAAGGTAATTACACAGGGGAAAGGATAATGTACTGGGAACTCCTCAGAAGAATCTGATTTGTGGTGAGGGAGAGAGATAAAAGCTCATTTAGGAACGACATGAACATGCTGGTAGGTAGCTGTTTATCAGTAAATCTCCACTGAGATAAGAAAAGCAGTAGCTTAATAAATTAAGTACTTCCTGGTATGGTTACTGTACTGGTAACTCCCCAAAAGAATCTGGATTGTGGTGAGGGAACAGAGAAAAAAGCTCATTTAGGACCTGCACTTACGAAGGGGGTAGGCAGCTGTATATCAGGGAGTAAATTCTGAGAATAAAAACAGCTGGAGCTTGTTAAGGTAATTACACAGGGGAAAGGATAATGTACTGGGAACTCCTCAGAAGAATCTGATTTGTGGTGAGGGAGAGAGATAAAAGCTCATTTAGGAACGACATGAACATGCTGCATAGGTAGCTGTTTATCAGTAAATTCTCCACTGAGATTAAGAAAAGCAGTAGCTTAATAAATTAAGTACTTCCTGGTATGGTTACTGTACTGGTAACTCCCCAAAGAATCTGGATTGTGGTGAGGGAACAGAGAAAAAAGCTCATTTAGGACCTGCACTTACGAAGGGGGTAGGCAGCTGTATATCAGGGAGTAAATATCTCCACTGAGAATAAAAACAGCTGGAGCTTGTTAAGGTAATTACACAGGGGAAAGGATAATGTACTGGGAACTCCTCAGAAGAATCTGATTTGTGGTGAGGGAGAGAGATAAAAGCTCATTTAGGAACTGAACATTACGAAGGTAGGCAGCTGTTTATCAGTAAAATCTCTGAGATTAAGAAAAGCAGTAGCTTAATAAATTAAGTACTTCCTGGTATGGTTACTGTACTGGTAACTCCCCAAAGAATCTGGATTGTGGTGAGGGAACAGAGAAAAAAGCTCATTTAGGACCTGCACTTAAAGGGGGTAGGCAGCTGTATATCAGGGAGTAAATTCTGAGAATAAAAAAGCAGTAGCTTGTTAAGGTAATTACACAGGGGAAAGGATAATGTACTGGGAACTCCTCAGAAGAATCTGATTTGTGGTGAGGGAAGAGATAAAAGCTCATTTAGGAACGACACTTACAAGGGTAGGTAGCTGTTTATCAGTAATATCTTCTGAGATTAAGAAAAGCAGTAGCTTAATAAATTAAGTACTTCCTGGTATGGTTACTGTACTGGTAACTCCCCAAAGAATCTGGATTGTGGTGAGGGAACAGAGAAAAAAGCTCATTTAGGACCTGCACTTACGAAGGGGGTAGGCAGCTGTATATCAGGGAGTAAATCTCTGAGAATAAAAACAGCTGGAGCTTGTTAAGGTAATTACACAGGGGAAAGGATAATGTACTGGGAACTCCTCAGAAGAATCTGATTTGTGGTGAGGGAGAGAGATAAAAGCTCATTTAGGAACCTGACACTTACAAGGTAGGTAGCTGTTTATCAGTAAATATCTCCACTGAGATTAAGAAAAGCAGTAGCTTAATAAATTAAGTACTTCCTGGTATGGTTACTGTACTGGTAACTCCCCAAAAGAATCTGGATTGTGGTGAGGGAACAGAGAAAAAAGCTCATTTAGGACCTGACTTACGAAGGGGGTAGGCAGCTGTATATCAGGGAGTAAATATCTCCACTGAGAATAAAAACAGCAGGAGCTTGTTAAGGTAATTACACAGGGGAAAGGATAATGTACTGGGAACTCCTCAGAAGAATCTGATTTGTGGTGAGGGGAGAGAGATAAAAGCTCATTTAGGACCTGACATTACGAAGGGTAGGTAGCTGTTTATCAGTAAATATCTCCACTGAGATTAAGAAAAGCAGTAGCTTAATAAATTAAGTACTTCCTGGTATGGTTACTGTACTGGTAACTCCCAAAAGAATCTGGATTGTGGTGAGGGAACAGAGAAAAAAGCTCATTTAGGACCTGCACACGAAGGGGGTAGGCAGCTGTATATCAGTAAATATCTCCACTGAGAATAAAAAAGCAGGAGCTTGTTAAGGTAATTACACAGGGGAAAGGATAATGTACTGGGAACTCCTCAGAAGAATCTGATTTGTGGTGAGGGAGAGAGATAAAAGCTCATTTAGGAACGACACTTACAAGGGTAGGTAGCTGTTTATCAGTAAATATCTCCACTGAGATTAAGAAAAGCAGTAGCTTAATAAATTAAGTACTTCCTGGTATGGTTACTGTACTGGTAACTCCCCAAAAGAATCTGGATTGTGGTGAGGGAACAGAGAAAAAAGCTCATTTAGGACCTGACTTACGAAGGGGGTAGGCAGCTGTATATCAGTAAATTCTCCACTGAGAATAAAAACAGCAGGAGCTTGTTAAGGTAATTACACAGGGGAAAGGATAATGTACTGGGAACTCCTCAGAAGAATCTGATTTGTGGTGAGGGAGAGAGATAAAAGCTCATTTAGGAACCTGACATTACAAGGTAGGTAGCTGTTTATCAGTAAATTCTGAGATTAAGAAAAGCAGTAGCTTAATAAATTAAGTACTTCCTGGTATGGTTACTGTACTGGTAACTCCCCAAAGAATCTGGATTGTGGTGAGGGAACAGAGAAAAAAGCTCATTTAGGACCTGACACGAAGGGGGTAGGCAGCTGTATATCAGGGAGTAAATTCTCCACTGAGAATAAAAACAGCAGGAGCTTGTTAAGGTAATTACACAGGGGAAAGGATAATGTACTGGGAACTCCTCAGAAGAATCTGATTTGTGGTGAGGGAGAGAGATAAAAGCTCATTTAGGAACGACATGCATTACAGGGTAGGTAGCTGTTTATCAGTAAATTCTGAGATTAAGAAAAGCAGTAGCTTAATTAAGTACTTCCTGGTATGGTTACTGTACTGGTAACTCCCCAAAAGAATCTGGATTGTGGTGAGGGAACAGAGAAAAAAGCTCATTTAGGACCTGCACTTACGAAGGGGGTAGGCAGCTGTATATCAGTAAATATCCCTTCTGAGAATAAAAAAGCAGTAGCTTGTTAAGGTAATTACACAGGGGAAAGGATAATGTACTGGGAACTCCTCAGAAGAATCTGATTTGTGGTGAGGGAAGAGATAAAAGCTCATTTAGGAACGACATGAACATGCTGCAGGTAGCTGTTTATCAGTAAATTCTGAGATTAAGAAAAGCAGTAGCTTAATTAAGTACTTCCTGGTATGGTTACTGTACTGGTAACTCCCCAAAGAATCTGGATTGTGGTGAGGGAACAGAGAAAAAAGCTCATTTAGGACCTGCACTTAGAAGGGGGTAGGCAGCTGTATATCAGTAAATATCCCTTCTGAGAATAAAAACAGCTGGAGCTTGTTAAGGTAATTACACAGGGGAAAGGATAATGTACTGGGAACTCCCAGAAGAATCTGATTGTGGTGAGGGAAGAGATAAAAGCTCATTTAGGAACCTGACTTACGAAGGTAGGCAGCTGTTATCAGTAAATCTTCTGAGATTAAGAAAAGCAGTAGCTTAATTTAATACACAGGTATGGTACTGTACTGGTAACTCCCCAAAGAATCTGGATTGTGGTGAGGGAACAGAGAAAAAAGCTCATTTAGGACCTGCATGCTTACGAAGGTAGCTGTATATCAGGGAGTAAATATTCCACTGAGAATAAAAAAGCAGTAGCTTGTTAAATTAAGTAATTACACAGGGGAAAGGATAATGTACTGGGAACTCCCAGAAGAATCTGATTGTGGTGAGGGAACAGAGAAAAAGCTCATTTAGGACCTGCACTTACGAAGGGGGTAGGCAGCTGTTTATCAGAGTATCACTTCTGAGAATAAGAAAAGCAGTAGCTTGTTAAGTACTTCACTGGTATGGATTACTGTACTGGTAACTCCCAAAGAATCTGGATTGTGGTGAGGGAACAGAGAAAAAAGCTCATTTAGGACTGAACATGCTGAAGGGGGTAGGCAGCTGTATATCAGGGAGTAAATATCTCCACTGAGAATAAAAACAGCTAGCTTGTTAAGGTAATTACACAGGGGAAAGGATAATGTACTGGGAACTCCTCAGAAGAATCTGATTTGTGGTGAGGGAACAGAGAAAAAGCTCATTTAGGACCTGCACTTACAAGGTAGGCAGCTGTTTATCAGTAAATTCTGAGAATAAGAAAAGCAGTAGTTAATAAATTACACAGGTATGGATACTGTACTGGTAACTCCCAAAGAATCTGGATTGTGGTGAGGGAACAGAGAAAAAAGCTCATTTAGGACGACATGAACTGCTGGTAGGCAGCTGTATATCAGTAAATATCTCCACTGAGAATAAAAAAGCAGTAGCTTGTTAATAATTAACAGGGGAAAGGATAATGTACTGGGAACTCCCAAAGAATCTGATTGTGGTGAGGGAAGAGAAAAAGCTCATTTAGGACCTGACACTTACGAAGGTAGCTGTTTATCAGGGAGTATCTCCTTCTGAGATTAAGAAAGCAGTAGTTAAGGTAATTACACAGGGGATGGATACTGTACTGGTAACTCCCAAAGAATCTGGATTGTGGTGAGGGAACAGAGAAAAAAGCTCATTTAGGAACTTACGAACATGCTGGGTAGGTAGCTGTATATCAGTAAATATCTCCACTGAGAATAAAAAAGCAGTAGCTTGTTAAGGTAATTACACAGGGGAAAGGATAATGTACTGGGAACTCCCAAAGAATCTGATTGTGGTGAGGGAAGAGAAAAAGCTCATTTAGGACCTGCACTTACGAAGGGTAGGCAGCTGTTTATCAGTAAATATCTCTGAGATTAAGAAAAGCAGCTAGCTTAATTAAGTAATTCCTGGGGTACTGTACTGGTAACTCCCAGAAGAATCTGGATTGTGGTGAGGGAGAGAGAAAAAAGCTCATTTAGGACGACATGAAGGGGGTAGGCAGCTGTATATCAGTAAATATCTCTGAGAATAAAAAAGCAGTAGCTTAATAAATTAAGTACTTCCTGGGGAAAGGATAATGTACTGGGAACTCCCAGAAGAATCTGATTGTGGTGAGGGAAGAGAAAAAGCTCATTTAGGACCTGCACTTACGAAGGGTAGGTAGCTGTTATCAGTAGTATCTCCACTGAGATTAAAAAGCAGTAGTTAATAATTACACAGGGGATGGATAATGTACTGGTAACTCCCAAAGAATCTGGATTGTGGTGAGGGAAGAGAAAAAAGCTCATTTAGGAACGACACGAAGGTAGGTAGCTGTATATCAGTAAATATCTCCACTGAGAATAAAAAGCAGTAGCTTAATAATTACGTACAGGTATGGATAATGTACTGGGAACTCCCAAAGAATCTGGATTGTGGTGAGGGAGAGAGAAAAAGCTCATTTAGGAACCTGCACTTACGAAGGGTAGGCAGCTGTTTATCAGTAAAACTCTGAGATAAGAAAAGCAGTAGCTTGTTAAGTACTTCCAGGTATGGTACTGTACTGGTAACTCCCAGAAGAATCTGGATTGTGGTGAGGGAGAGAGAAAAAAGCTCATTTAGGACGACATGAAGGGTAGGTAGCTGTATATCAGTAAATATCTCCACTGAGAATAAAAAAGCAGTAGCTTGTAAATTAAGTACTTCCAGGGGAAAGGATAATGTACTGGGAACTCCTCAGAAGAATCTGATTTGGTGAGGGAACAGAGAAAAAGCTCATTTAGGAACCTGCACTTACGAAGGGTAGGCAGCTGTTATCAGTAAATTCTGAGAATAAAAAAGCAGTAGCTTGTTAATAATTACACATGGTATGGATACTGTACTGGGAACTCCCAAAGAATCTGGATTGTGGTGAGGGAGAGAGATAAAAAGCTCATTTAGGAACGACATGAACATGCTGGTAGGTAGCTGTTTATCAGTAAATATCTCCACTGAGAATAAAAAAGCAGTAGCTTAATAAATTAAGTACAGGTATGGATAATGTACTGGTAACTCCCAAAGAATCTGGATTGTGGTGAGGGAACAGAGAAAAAGCTCATTTAGGACCTGCACTTACGAAGGGGGTAGGCAGCTGTTATCAGGGAGTAAACTTCTGAGAATAAAAACAGTGGAGCTTGTTAAATTAATTACACAGGGGATGGATAATGTACTGGGAACTCCTCAGAAGAATCTGATTGTGGTGAGGGAGAGAGAAAAAGCTCATTTAGGAACGACATGAACATGCTGGTAGGTAGCTGTTTATCAGTAAATATCTCCACTGAGATAAGAAAAGCAGTAGCTTAATAAATAAGTAATTCCTGGTATGGATAATGTACTGGTAACTCCCAGAAAAGAATCTGGATTGTGGTGAGGGAACAGAGAAAAAAGCTCATTTAGGACCTGACTTACGAAGGGGGTAGGCAGCTGTATATCAGGAGTAAATCTTCTGAGAATAAAAACAGTGGAGCTTGTTTAATACACAGGGGAAAGGATAATGTACTGGGAACTCCTCAGAAGAATCTGATTGTGGTGAGGGGAGAGAGATAAAAGCTCATTTAGGAACGACATGAACATGCTGCGAAGGTAGCTGTTTATCAGGGAGTAAATATTCCACTGAGATTAAGAAAAGCAGTAGCTTAATAAATTAAGTAATTCCTGGTATGGATTACTGTACTGGTAACTCCCAAAAGAATCTGGATTGTGGTGAGGGAACAGAGAAAAAGCTCATTTAGGACCTGCACTTACGAAGGGGGTAGGCAGCTGTATCAGGGAGTATCTCCACTTCTGAGAATAAAAACAGTGGAGCTTGTTAAGTAATTACACAGGGGAAAGGATAATGTACTGGGAACTCCTCAGAAGAATCTGATTGTGGTGAGGGGAGAGAGATAAAAGCTCATTTAGGAACGACATGAACATGCTGCATAGGTAGCTGTTTATCAGTAAATATCTCCACTGAGATTAAGAAAAGCAGTAGCTTAATAAATTAAGTACTTCCTGGTATGGTTACTGTACTGGTAACTCCCAAAAGAATCTGGATTTGGTGAGGGAACAGAGAAAAAGCTCATTTAGGACCTGCACTTACGAAGGGGGTAGGCAGCTGTATATCAGGGAGTAAACCTTCTGAGAATAAAAACAGCTGGAGCTAGTTAAGGTAATTACACAGGGGAAAGGATAATGTACTGGGAACTCCTCAGAAGAATCTGATTGTGGTGAGGGGAGAGAGATAAAAGCTCATTTAGGAACGACATGAACTGCTGCGTAGGTAGCTGTTTATCAGTAAATATCTCCACTGAGATTAAGAAAAGCAGTAGCTTAATAAATTAAGTACTTCCTGGTATGGATACTGTACTGGTAACTCCCCAAAAGAATCTGGATTGTGGTGAGGGAACAGAGAAAAAGCTCATTTAGGACCTGCACTTACGAAGGGGGTAGGCCTGTATATCAGGGAGTATCCCTTCTGAGAATAAAAAGCTGGAGATTGTTAAGGTAATTACACAGGGGAAAGGATAATGTACTGGGAACTCCTCAGAAGAATCTGATTTGTGGTGAGGGGAGAGAGATAAAAGCTCATTTAGGAACTACAGAACATGCTGATAGGTAGCTGTTTATCAGTAAATATCTCCACTGAGATTAAGAAAAGCAGTAGCTTAATAAATTAAGTACTTCCTGGTATGGATAATGTACTGGTAACTCCCCAAAAGAATCTGGATTGTGGTGAGGGAACAGAGAAAAAGCTCATTTAGGACCTGCACTTACGAAGGGGGTAGGCAGCTGTTATCAGGGAGTAAATATTCTGAGAATAAAAAAAGCTGGAGCTTGTTAAGTAATTACACAGGGGAAAGGATAATGTACTGGGAACTCCCAGAAGAATCTGATTTGTGGTGAGGGAGAGAGATAAAAGCTCATTTAGGAACGACATGAAATGCTGCGTAGGTAGCTGTTATCAGTAAATATCTCCACTGAGATTAAGAAAAGCAGTAGCTTAATAAATTAAGTACTTCCTGGTATGGTACTGTACTGGGAACTCCCCAAAAGAATCTGGATTGTGGTGAGGGAACAGAGAAAAAGCTCATTTAGGACCTGCACTTACGAAGGGGGTAGGCAGCTGTTATCAGGGAGTATCCCTTCTGAGAATAAAACAGCTGGAGCTTGTTAAGGTAATTACACAGGGGAAAGGATAATGTACTGGGAACTCCTCAGAAGAATCTGATTTGTGGTGAGGGGAGAGAGATAAAAGCTCATTTAGGAACGACAGAACATGCTGCATAGGTAGCTGTTTATCAGTAAATATCTCCACTGAGATTAAGAAAAGCAGTAGCTTAATAAATTAAGTACTTCCTGGTATGGATACTGTACTGGTAACTCCCCAAAAGAATCTGGATTGTGGTGAGGGAACAGAGAAAAAAGCTCATTTAGGACCTGCACTTACGAAGGGGGTAGGCAGCTGTTTATCAGGGAGTAAACTTCTGAGAATAAAAACAGCTGGAGCTTGTTAAGGTAATTACACAGGGGAAAGGTAATGTACTGGGAACTCCTCAGAAGAATCTGATTTGTGGTGAGGGGAGAGAGATAAAAGCTCATTTAGGAACGACATGAACATGCTGCGTAGGTAGCTGTTTATCAGTAAATATCTCCACTGAGATTAAGAAAAGCAGTAGCTTAATAAATTAAGTACTTCCTGGTATGGTACTGTACTGGTAACTCCCCAAAAGAATCTGGATTGTGGTGAGGGAACAGAGAAAAAGCTCATTTAGGACCTGCACTTACGAAGGGGGTAGGCAGCTGTATATCAGGGAGTAAACCTTCTGAGAATAAAAACAGCTGGAGCTTGTTAAGGTAATTACACAGGGGAAAGGATAATGTACTGGGAACTCCTCAGAAGAATCTGATTTGTGGTGAGGGGAGAGAGATAAAAGCTCATTTAGGAACGACATGAACATGCTGCGTAGGTAGCTGTTTATCAGTAAATATCTCCACTGAGATTAAGAAAAGCAGTAGCTTAATAAATTAAGTACTTCCTGGTATGGTTACTGTACTGGTAACTCCCAAAAGAATCTGGATTGTGGTGAGGGAACAGAGAAAAAAGCTCATTTAGGACCTGCACTTACGAAGGGGGTAGGCAGCTGTATATCAGGGAGTAAACTTCTGAGAATAAAAACAGCTGGAGCTTGTTAAGGTAATTACACAGGGGAAAGGATAATGTACTGGGAACTCCTCAGAAGAATCTGATTTGTGGTGAGGGGAGAGAGATAAAAGCTCATTTAGGAACGACATGAACATGCTGCGTAGGTAGCTGTTTATCAGTAAATATCTCCACTGAGATTAAGAAAAGCAGTAGCTTAATAAATTAAGTACTTCCTGGTATGGTTACTGTACTGGTAACTCCCCAAAAGAATCTGGATTGTGGTGAGGGAACAGAGAAAAAAGCTCATTTAGGACCTGCACTTACGAAGGGGGTAGGCAGCTGTATATCAGGGAGTAAATCTTCTGAGAATAAAAACAGTGGAGCTTGTTTTACACAGGGGAAAGGATAATGTACTGGGAACTCCTCAGAAGAATCTGATTGTGGTGAGGGGAGAGAGATAAAAGCTCATTTAGGAACGACATGAACATGCTGCGAAGGTAGCTGTTTATCAGTAAATATCTCCACTGAGATTAAGAAAAGCAGTAGCTTAATAAATTAAGTACTTCCTGGTATGGTTACTGTACTGGTAACTCCCCAAAAGAATCTGGATTGTGGTGAGGGAACAGAGAAAAAGCTCATTTAGGACCTGCACTTACGAAGGGGGTAGGCAGCTGTATATCAGGGAGTATCACTTCTGAGAATAAAAACAGCTGGAGCTTGTTAAGGTAATTACACAGGGGAAAGGATAATGTACTGGGAACTCCTCAGAAGAATCTGATTTGTGGTGAGGGGAGAGAGATAAAAGCTCATTTAGGAACGACATGAACATGCTGCATAGGTAGCTGTTTATCAGTAAATATCTCCACTGAGATTAAGAAAAGCAGTAGCTTAATAAATTAAGTACTTCCTGGTATGGTTACTGTACTGGTAACTCCCCAAAAGAATCTGGATTGTGGTGAGGGAACAGAGAAAAAGCTCATTTAGGACCTGCACTTACGAAGGGGGTAGGCAGCTGTATATCAGGGAGTAAACCTTCTGAGAATAAAAACAGCTGGAGCTTGTTAAGGTAATTACACAGGGGAAAGGATAATGTACTGGGAACTCCTCAGAAGAATCTGATTTGTGGTGAGGGGAGAGAGATAAAAGCTCATTTAGGAACGACATGAACTGCTGCGTAGGTAGCTGTTTATCAGTAAATATCTCCACTGAGATTAAGAAAAGCAGTAGCTTAATAAATTAAGTACTTCCTGGTATGGTTACTGTACTGGTAACTCCCCAAAAGAATCTGGATTGTGGTGAGGGAACAGAGAAAAAGCTCATTTAGGACCTGCACTTACGAAGGGGGTAGGCAGCTGTATATCAGGGAGTATCCCTTCTGAGAATAAAACAGCTGGAGATTGTTAAGGTAATTACACAGGGGAAAGGATAATGTACTGGGAACTCCTCAGAAGAATCTGATTTGTGGTGAGGGGAGAGAGATAAAAGCTCATTTAGGAACGACAGAACATGCTGATAGGTAGCTGTTTATCAGTAAATATCTCCACTGAGATTAAGAAAAGCAGTAGCTTAATAAATTAAGTACTTCCTGGTATGGATTACTGTACTGGTAACTCCCCAAAAGAATCTGGATTGTGGTGAGGGAACAGAGAAAAAGCTCATTTAGGACCTGCACTTACGAAGGGGGTAGGCAGCTGTTATCAGGGAGTAAACCTTCTGAGAATAAAAAAAGCTGGAGCTTGTTAAGGTAATTACACAGGGGAAAGGATAATGTACTGGGAACTCCTCAGAAGAATCTGATTTGTGGTGAGGGGAGAGAGATAAAAGCTCATTTAGGAACGACATGAACATGCTGCGTAGGTAGCTGTTTATCAGTAAATATCTCCACTGAGATTAAGAAAAGCAGTAGCTTAATAAATTAAGTACTTCCTGGTATGGTAACTGTACTGGTAACTCCCCAAAAGAATCTGGATTGTGGTGAGGGAACAGAGAAAAAAGCTCATTTAGGACCTGCACTTACGAAGGGGGTAGGCAGCTGTATATCAGGGAGTATCCCTTCTGAGAATAAAAACAGCTGGAGCTTGTTAAGGTAATTACACAGGGGAAAGGATAATGTACTGGGAACTCCTCAGAAGAATCTGATTTGTGGTGAGGGGAGAGAGATAAAAGCTCATTTAGGAACGACAGAACATGCTGCGTAGGTAGCTGTTTATCAGTAAATATCTCCACTGAGATTAAGAAAAGCAGTAGCTTAATAAATTAAGTACTTCCTGGTATGGATACTGTACTGGTAACTCCCCAAAAGAATCTGGATTGTGGTGAGGGAACAGAGAAAAAAGCTCATTTAGGACCTGCACTTACGAAGGGGGTAGGCAGCTGTATATCAGGGAGTAAACTTCTGAGAATAAAAACAGCTGGAGCTTGTTAAGTAATTACACAGGGGAAATGGATAATGTACTGGGAACTCCTCAGAAGAATCTGATTTGTGGTGAGGGGAGAGAGATAAAAGCTCATTTAGGAACGACATGAACATGCTGCGTAGGTAGCTGTTTATCAGTAAATATCTCCACTGAGATTAAGAAAAGCAGTAGCTTAATAAATTAAGTACTTCCTGGTATGGTACTGTACTGGTAACTCCCCAAAAGAATCTGGATTGTGGTGAGGGAACAGAGAAAAAAGCTCATTTAGGACCTGCACTTACGAAGGGGGTAGGCAGCTGTATATCAGGGAGTAAACTTCTGAGAATAAAAACAGCTGGAGCTTGTTAAGGTAATTACACAGGGGAAAGGATAATGTACTGGGAACTCCTCAGAAGAATCTGATTTGTGGTGAGGGGAGAGAGATAAAAGCTCATTTAGGAACGACATGA
>NW_025959418.1:0-31598 GCF_023159225.1 Perognathus longimembris pacificus | reverse complement strand
AGCCACCTCTCTCCCCCATCAACGTCATCTGTTTGATGACAGCAGAATGGAGATTCAAGGTCAGCAGCTGAGGGGTTATTGGGTTCTCCTAACTGCACAGGGTCTTCCCCTGCTGTCCTCACCTGTTTCCCATTCCCTGTACCATGCAGCTTGAGCGACCTGAATTGCAAACCACTCTTGGCGGAATGCAATGAGGGGAGACATGTGAATGCAGCAGGACCACGGGATGATGCCCAGGAAGTGCCCCAACCAAAGAAGGCATGCTTTACCCCTCTGGTCTACACCCTGAAGCAAGGCACTGTAGGCAGAGAGGGGCAGAGGCCTGTGCCCCAGAATGCCCTGGCTCTATTTCCGTCTCGTTGGTACATGGAGGGGGTGGGGGAGGAGGGGCGCCCGTCCCGTGGCCAGCATCCTGGCCTCCTTGCCACCAACTTCCATCACGGCTGAATTCCTGAGTCTTGTCCCCTGCACTCATACTTGCTTCAGCACAAACTCCCTGAGATTCTCTCTTCATGCCCTCCTTGAGCCTGACTTGCTGCTCCTTCCACTCCTAGCATTAGCCTTCCTGCCTCCAGACTCCTATCAACTCACGCGTGCCACCGGGCCTCTGCCCCTTTGCCTCTGCCTCTGCTTCCCATTTTCCCCCTCCTCCTTCTGAGCTTCCCGGGCTGCACAGCTCCCGACGCATCTCTTCCCTTCCTCTGAGGAATTCAGAACCCCCTCCCTCTTCCTGGCCCTTCTTATCTTCTCCAATTCGCCCTCTGCTCTCATCCTCTGTACTCCTGGCCTCTCCCGGTCCTCTCGTGCACAACAGTCCGCATTCATCTAAGCTGTTGTCTCCCTGTTCGGTCCCCAAATCCCTCTGCTTCTTTTCTCGGTGCAGGAGGTGTGCATATGAAGATAGGAGGGTAGCGGCCTTCCTTTTCTACCTTGTGGCTCCTTCTCCGGCGACTGACATCCCATTAGTCTGAAAAAGCATCTGCTCACTTGACCGAGACCACTTGAGGTCCTTCCCTGGCTTGCTAGGGAGGAGCCTGGTGTGATACTGAGGTTGCAGGACTGCGCATGCGCGGCCCGCCGAGGAGGAGCAGCATAGCCTCCGGGAGGTGGCTGGATGTTTTGGGTTTCCATGCCTTGCCCAGTGTGCTGAGGTGCATTTGCATTTGCATTCCAACAGGATCAGCTTTAGCGGGAGGGGGAGTGACGCCTCCTAGCCGTAGTCAGTTGGTGCTCACAGGCCATCAGGCCCTGCTTATGCCTCCTTGACTGCACATGCGGCCCCAGGGGAGCGGGGAAGCCTCTGGGCGGTGCCCGGAGGGTTTGGCGCTCTGTGACGTGGTCAGGTTCTAGGCGCCACCTGCTGACGTGTGCCAGTGTTCCAAGTGGAGTTGCCATAGCGAAAGGGACGCGAAGGCCCTTAGGGGTTGGCTCTGACTGCTCACCAGTTCTCACAGGCCAACAGGGAAGTACAGGGAGCTCCGGAGCCTCAAATCGCGCACCTGGAAACCCCGCTGGGACGGGCTGGGTCCACTTCTCACCTCCGCTCCCCGCTCCATCCCACATCCTGGCTCAACCCGTGTTGGACAGCTCCCCCACCTCCTCTGCCCCTTGCCAGACCTGGAAGTGGCCGGTGTCTGAATCCGCCACCTCTCTCCCCATCAACGTCATCTGTTTGATGACAGCAGAATGGAGATTCAAGGTCAGCAGCTGAGGGGTTATTGGGTTTCTCCTAACTGCACAGGTGTCTTCCCCTGCTGTCCTCACCTGTTTCCCATTCCCTGTACCATGCAGCTTGAGCGACCTGAATTGCAAACCACTCTTGGCGGAATGCAATGAGGGGAGACATGTGAATGCAGCAGGACCACGGGATGATGCCCAGGAAGTGCCCCAACCAAAGAAGGCATGCTTTAACCCCTCTGGTCTACACCCTGAAGCAAGGCACTGTAGGCAGAGAGGGGCAGAGGCCTGTGCCCCAGAATGCCCTGGCTCTATTTCCGTCTCGTTGGTTACATGGAGGGGGTGGGGGAGGAGGGGCGCCCGTCCCGTGGCCAGCATCCTGGCCTTCCTTGCCACCAACTTCCATCAGCGGCTGAATTCCTGAGTCTTGTCCCCTGCACTCATACTTGCTTCAGCACAAACTCCCTGAGATTCTCTCTTCATGCCCTCCTTGAGCCTGACTTGCTGCTCCTTCCACTCCTAGCATTAGCCTTCCTGCCTCCAGACTCCTATCAACTCACGCGTGCCACCGGGCCTCTGCCCCTTTGCCTCTGCCTCTGCTTCCCATTTTCCCCCTCCTCCTTCTGAGCTTCCCGGGCTGCACAGCTCCCGACGCATCTCTTCCCTTCCTCTGAGGAATTCAGAACCCCCTCCCTCTTCCTGGCCCTTCTTATCTTCTCCAATTCGCCCTCTGCTCTCATCCTCTGTACTCCTGGCCTCTCCCCGGTCCTCTCGTGCACAACAGTCCGCATTCATCTAAGCTGTTGTCTCCCTGTTCGGTCCCCAAATCCCTCTGCTTCTTTTCTCGGTGCAGGAGGTGTGCATATGAGATAGGAGGGTAGCGGCCTTCCTTTTCTACCTTGTGGCTCCTTCTCCGGCGACTGACATCCCATTAGTCTGGAAAAAGCATCTGCTCACTTGACCGAGACCACTTGAGGTCCTTCCCTGGCTTGCTAGGGAGGAGCCTGGTGTGATACTGAGGTTGCAGGACTGCGCATGCGCGGCCCGCCGAGGAGGAGCAGCATAGCCTCCGGGAGGTGGCTGGATGTTTTGGGTTTCCATGCCTTGCCCAGTGTGCTGAGGTGCATTTGCATTTGCATTCCAACAGGATCAGCTTTAGCGGGAGGGGGAGTGACGCCTCCTAGCCGTAGTCAGTTGGTGCTCACAGGCCATCAGGCCCTGCTTATGCCTCCCTTGACTGCACCATGCGCCCCAGGGGAGCGGGGAAGCCTCTGGGCGGTGCCCGGAGGGTTTGGCGCTCTGTGACGTGGTCAGGTTCTAGGCGCCACCTGCTGACGTGTGCCAGTGTTCCAAGTGGAGTTGCCATAGCGAAAGGGACGCGAAGGCCCTTAGGGGTTGGCTCTGACTGCTCACCAGTTCTCACAGGCCAACAGGGAAGTACAGGAGCTACGGAGCCTCAAATCGCGCACCTGGAAACCCCGCTGGGACGGGCTGGGTCCACTTCTCACCTCCGCTCCCGCTCCATCCCACATCCTGGCTCAACCCGTGTTGGACAGCTCCCCCACCTCCTCTGCCCTTGCCAGACCTGGAAGTGGCCGGTGTCTGAATCCGCCACCTCTCTCCCCCATCAACGTCATCTGTTTGATGACAGCAGAATGGAGATTCAAGGTCAGCAGCTGAGGGGTTATTGGGTTCTCCTAACTGCACAGGTGTCTTCCCCTGCTGTCCTCACCTGTTTCCCATTCCCTGTACCATGCAGCTTGAGCGACCTGAATTGCAAACCACTCTTGGCGGAATGCAATGAGGGGAGACATGTGAATGCAGCAGGACCACGGGATGATGCCCCAGGAAGTGCCCCAACCAAAGAAGGCATGCTTTACCCCCTCTGGTCTACAACCCTGAAGCAAGGCACTGTAGGCAGAGAGGGGCAGAGGCCTGTGCCCCAGAATGCCCTGGCTCTATTTCCGTCTCGTTGGTACATGGAGGGGGTGGGGGAGGAGGGGCGCCCGTCCCGTGGCCAGCATCCTGGCCTTCCTTGCCACCAACTTCCATCAGCGGCTGAATTCCTGAGTCTTGTCCCCTGCACTCATACTTGCTTCAGCACAAACTCCCTGAGATTCTCTCTTCATGCCCTCCTTGAGCCTGACTTGCTGCTCCTTCCACTCCTAGCATTAGCCTTCCTGCCTCCAGACTCCTATCAACTCACGCGTGCCACCGGGCCTCTGCCCCTTTGCCTCTGCCTCTGCTTCCCATTTTCCCCCTCCTCCTTCTGAGCTTCCCGGGCTGCACAGCTCCCGACGCATCTCTTCCCTTCCTCTGAGGAATTCAGAACCCCCTCCCTCTTCCTGGCCCTTCTTATCTTCTCCAATTCGCCCTCTGCTCTCATCCTCTGTACTCCTGGCCTCTCCCGGTCCTCTCGTGCACAACAGTCCGCATTCATCTAAGCTGTTGTCTCCCTGTTCGGTCCCCAAATCCCTCTGCTTCTTTTCTCGGTGCAGGAGGTGTGCATATGAGGTAGGAGGGTAGCGGCCTTCCTTTTCTACCTTGTGGCTCCTTCTCCTGCGACTGACATCCTATTAGTCTGGAAAAAGCATCTGCTCACTTGACCGAGACCACTTGAAGTCCTTCCCTGGCTTGCTAGGGAGGAGCCTGGTGTGATACTGAGGTTGCAGGACTGCGCATGCGCGGGCCCGCCGAGGAGGAGCATAGCCTCCGGAGGTGGCTGGATGTTTTGGGTTTCCATGCCTTGCCCAGTGTGCTGAGGTGCATTTGCATTTGCATTCCAACAGGATCAGCTTTAGCGGAGGGGGAGTGACGCCTCCTAGCCGTAGTCAGTTGGTGCTCACAGGCCATCAGGCCCTGCTTATGCCTCCTTGACTGCACATGCGCCCCAGGGGTGCGGGAGAGCCTCTGGGCGGTGCCCGGAGGGTTTGGCGCTCTGTGACGTGGTCAGGTTCTAGGCGCCACCTGCTGACGTGTGCCAGTGTTCCAAGTGGAGTTGCCATAGCGAAAGGGACGCGAAGGCCCTTAGGGGTTGGCTCTGACTGCTCACCAGTTCTCACAGGCCAACAGGGGAAGTACAGGAGCTCCGGAGCCTCAAATCGCGCACCTGGAAACCCCGCTGGGACGGGCTGGGTCCACTTCCTCCCCTCCGCTCCCGCACCATCCCACATCCTGGCTCAACCCGTGTTGGGACAGCTCCCCCACCCTCCTCTGCCCTTGCCAGACCTGGAAGTGGCCGGTGTCTGAATCCGCCACCTCTCTCCCCATCAACGTCATCTGTTTGATGACAGCAGAATGGAGATTCAAGGTCAGCAGCTGAGGGGTTATTGGGTTCTCCCTAACTGCACAGGTGTCTTCCCCTGCTGTCCTCACCTGTTTCCCATTCCCTGTACCATGCAGCTTGAGCGACCTGAATTGCAAACCACTCTTGGCGGAATGCAATGAGGGGAGACATGTGAATGCAGCAGGACCACGGGATGATGCCCAGGAAGTGCCCCAACCAAAGAAGGCATGCTTTACCCCTCTGGTCTACACCCTGAAGCAAGGCACTGTAGGCAGAGAGGGGCAGAGGCCTGTGCCCCAGAATGCCCTGGCTCTATTTCCGTCTCGTTGGTACATGGAGGGGGTGGGGGAGGAGGGGCGCCCGTCCCGTGGCCAGCATCCCTGGCCTTCCTTGCCACCAACTTCCATCAGCGGCTGAATTCCTGAGTCTTGTCCCCTGCACTCATACTTGCTTCAGCACAAACTCCCTGAGATTCTCTCTTCATGCCCTCCTTGAGCCTGACTTGCTGCTCCTTCCACTCCTAGCATTAGCCTTCCTGCCTCCAGACTCCTATCAACTCACGCGTGCCACCGGGCCTCTGCCCCTTTGCCTCTGCCTCTGCTTCCCATTTTCCCCCTCCTCCTTCTGAGCTTCCCGGGCTGCACAGCTCCCGACGCATCTCTTCCCTTCCTCTGAGGAATTCAGAACCCCCTCCCCTCTTCCTGGCCCTTCTTATCTTCTCCATTCGCCCTCTGCTCTCATCCTCTGTACTCCTGGCCTCTCCGGTCCTCTCGTGCACAACAGTCCGCATTCATCTAAGCTGTTGTCTCCCTGTTCGGTCCCCAAATCCCTCTGCTTCTTTTCTCGGTGCAGGAGGTGTGCATATGAGATAGGAGGGTAGCGGCCTTCCTTTTCTACCTTGGCTCCTTCTCCGGCGACTGACATCCCATTAGTCTGGAAAAAGCATCTGCTCACTTGACCGAGACCACTTGAGGTCCTTCCCTGGCTTGCTAGGGAGGAGCCTGGTGTGATACTGAGGTTGCAGGACTGCGCATGCGCGGGCCCGCCGAGGAGGAGCAGCATAGCCTCCGGGAGGTGGCTGGATGTTTTGGGGTTTCCATGCCTTGCCCAGTGTGCTGAGGTGCATTTGCATTTGCATTCAACAGGATCAGCTTTAGCGGGAGGGGGAGTGACGCCTCCTAGCCGTAGTCAGTTGGTGCTCACAGGCCATCAGGCCCTGCTTATGCCTCCTTGACTGCACATGCGCCCCAGGGGAGCGGGAAGCCTCTGGGCGGTGCCCGGAGGGTTTGGCGCTCTGTGACGTGGTCAGGTTCTAGGCGCCCACCTGCTGACGTGTGCCAGTGTTCCAAGTGGAGTTGCCATAGCGAAAGGGACGCGAAGGCCCTTAGGGGTTGGCTCTGACTGCTCACCAGTTTCTCACAGGCCAACAGGGAAGTACAGGAGCTACGGAGCCTCAAATCGCGCACCTGGAAACCCCGCTGGGACGGGCTGGGTCCACTTCTCACCTCCGCTCCGCTCCATCCCACATCCTGGCTCAACCCGTGTTGGACAGCTCCCCCACCTCCTCTGCCCTTGCCAGACCTGGAAGTGGCCGGTGTCTGAATCCGCCACCTCTCTCCCCATCAACGTCATCTGTTTGATGACAGCAGAATGGAGATTCAAGGTCAGCAGCTGAGGGGTTATTGGGTTCTCCTAACTGCACAGGTGTCTTCCCCTGCTGTCCTCACCTGTTTCCCATTCCCTGTACCATGCAGCTTGAGCGACCTGAATTGCAAACCACTCTTGGCGGAATGCAATGAGGGGAGACATGTGAATGCAGCAGGACCACGGGGATGATGCCCAGGAAGTGCCCCAACCAAAGAAGGCATGCTTTACCCCTCTGGTCTACACCCTGAAGCAAGGCACTGTAGGCAGAGAGGGGCAGAGGGCCTGTGCCCCAGAATGCCCTGGCTCTATTTCCGTCTCGTTGGTACATGGAGGGGGTGGGGGAGGAGGGGCGCCCGTCCCCGTGGCCAGCATCCTGGCCTTCCTTGCCACCAACTTCCATCAGCGGCTGAATTCCTGAGTCTTGTCCCCTGCACTCATACTTGCTTCAGCACAAACTCCCTGAGATTCTCTCTTCATGCCCTCCTTGAGCCTGACTTGCTGCTCCTTCCACTCCTAGCATTAGCCTTCCTGCCTCCAGACTCCTATCAACTCACGCGTGCCACCGGGCCTCTGCCCCTTTGCCTCTGCCTCTGCTTCCCATTTTCCCCCCTCCTCCTTCTGAGCTTCCCGGGCTGCACAGCTCCCGACGCATCTCTTCCCTTCCTCTGAGGAATTCAGAACCCCCTCCCTCTTCCTGGCCCTTCTTATCTTCTCCAATTCGCCCTCTGCTCTCATCCTCTGTACTCCTGGCCTCTCCCGGTCCTCTCGTGCACAACAGTCCGCATTCATCTAAGCTGTTGTCTCCCTGTTCGGTCCCCAAATCCCTCTGCTTCTTTTCTCGGTGCAGGAGGTGTGCATATGAGGTAGGAGGGTAGCGGCCTTCCTTTTCTACCTTGTGGCTCCTTCTCCTGCGACTGACATCCTATTAGTCTGGAAAAAGCATCTGCTCACTTGACCGAGACCACTTGAAGTCCTTCCCTGGCTTGCTAGGGAGGAGCCTGGTGTGATACTGAGGTTGCAGGGACTGCGCATGCGCGGCCCGCCGAGGAGGAGCATAGCCTCCGGGAGGTGGCTGGATGTTTTGGGTTTCCATGCCTTGCCCAGTGTGCTGAGGTGCATTTGCATTTGCATTCCAACAGGATCAGCTTTAGCGGGAGGGGGAGTGACGCCTCCTAGCCGTAGTCAGTTGGTGCTCACAGGCCATCAGGCCCTGCTTATGCCTCCTTGACTGCACATGCGCCCCAGGGGTGCGGGAGAGCCTCTGGGCGGTGCCCGGAGGGTTTGGCGCTCTGTGACGTGGTCAGGTTCTAGGCGCCACCTGCTGACGTGTGCCAGTGTTCCAAGTGGAGTTGCCATAGCGAAAGGGACGCGAAGGCCCTTAGGGGTTGGCTCTGACTGCTCACCAGTTCTCACAGGCCAACAGGGAAGTACAGGAGCTCCGGAGCCTCAAATCGCGCACCTGGAAACCCCGCTGGGACGGCTGGGTCCACTTCTCCCCTCCGCTCCCGCACCATCCCACATCCTGGCTCAACCCGTGTTGGACAGCTCCCCCACCTCCTCTGCCCTTGCCAGACCTGGAAGTGGCCGGTGTCTGAATCCGCCACCTCTCTCCCCATCAACGTCATCTGTTTGATGACAGCAGAATGGAGATTCAAGGTCAGCAGCTGAGGGGTTATTGGGTTCTCCTAACTGCACAGGTGTCTTCCCCTGCTGTCCTCACCTGTTTCCCATTCCCTGTACCATGCAGCTTGAGCGACCTGAATTGCAAACCACTCTTGGCGGAATGCAATGAGGGGAGACATGTGAATGCAGCAGGACCACGGGATGATGCCCAGGAAGTGCCCCAACCAAAGAAGGCATGCTTTACCCCTCTGGTCTACACCCTGAAGCAAGGCACTGTAGGCAGAGAGGGGGCAGAGGCCTGTGCCCCAGAATGCCCTGGCTCTATTTCCGTCTCGTTGGTACATGGAGGGGGTGGGGGAGGAGGGGCGCCCGTCCCGTGGCCAGCATCCTGGCCTTCCTTGCCACCAACTTCCATCAGCGGCTGAATTCCTGAGTCTTGTCCCCTGCACTCATACTTGCTTCAGCACAAACTCCCTGAGATTCTCTCTTCATGCCCTCCTTGAGCCTGACTTGCTGCTCCTTCCACCTCTAGCATTAGCCCTTCCTGCCTCCAGACTCCTATCAACTCACGCGTGCCACCGGGCCTCTGCCCTTTGCCTCTGCCTTGCTTCCCATTTTCCCCCTCCTCCTTCTGAGCTTCCCGGGCTGCACAGCTCCCGACGCACTCTCTTCCCTTCCTCTGAGGAATTCAGAACCCCCTCCCTCTTCCTGGCCCTTCTTATCTTCTCAATTCGCCCCTCTGCTCTCATCCTCTGTACTCCTGGCCTCTCCCGGTCCTCTCGTGCACAACAGTCCGCATTCATCTAAGCTGTTGTCTCCTGTTCGGTCCCCAAAATCCCTCTGCTTCTTTTCTCGGTGCAGGAGGTGTGCATATGAGGGTAGGAGGGTAGCGGCCTTCCTTTTCTACCTTGTGGCTCCTTCTCCTGCGACTGACATCCTATTAGTCTGGAAAAGCATCTGCTCACTTGACCGAGACCACTTGAAGTCCTTCCCTGGCTTGCTAGGGAGGAGCCTGGTGTGATACTGAGGTTGCAGGACTGCGCATGCGCGGCCCGCCGAGGAGGAGCAGCATAGCCTCCGGGAGGTGGCTGGATGTTTTGGGTTTCCATGCCTTGCCCAGTGTGCTGAGGTGCATTTGCATTTGCATCCAACAGGATCAGCTTAGCGGGAGGGGGAGTGACGCCTCCTAGCCGTAGTCAGTTGGTGCTCCACAGGCCATCAGGCCCTGCTTATGCCTCCTTGACTGCACATGCGCCCCAGGGGAGCGGGGAAGCCTCTGGGCGGTGCCCGGAGGGTTTGGCGCTCTGTGACGTGGTCAGGTTCTAGGCGCCACCTGCTGACGTGTGCCAGTGTTCCAAGTGGAGTTGCCATAGCGAAGGGATGCGAAGGCCCTTAGGGGTTGGGCTCTGACTGCTCACCAGTTCTCACAGGCCAACAGGGAAGTACAGGAGCTCCGGAGCCTCAAATCGCGCACCTGGAAACCCCGCTGGGACGGGCTGGGTCCACTTCTCACCTCCGCTCCCGTTCCATCCCACATCCTGGCTCAACCCGTGTTGGACAGCTCCCCGCACCTCCTCTGCCCTTGCCAGACCTGGAAGTGGCCGGTGTCTGAATCCGCCACCTCTCTCCCCATCAACGTCATCTGTTTGATGACAGCAGAATGGAGATTCAAGGTCAGCAGCTGAGGGGTTATTGGGTTCTCCTAACTGCACAGGTGTCTTCCCCTGCTGTCCTCACCTGTTTCCCATTCCCTGTACCATGCAGCTTGAGCGACCTGAATTGCAAACCACCCTTGGCGGAATGCAATGAGGGGAGACATGTGAATGCAGCAGGGACCACGGGATGATGCCCAGGAAGTGCCCCAACCAAAGAAGGCATGCTTTACCCCTCTGGTCTACACCCTGAAGCAAGGCACTGTAGGCAGAGAGGGGCAGAGGCCTGTGCCCCAGAATGCCCTGGCTCTATTTCCGTCTCGTTGGTACATGGAGGGGTGGGGGAGGAGGGGCGCCCGTCCCGTGGCCAGCATCCTGGCCTTCCTTGCCACCAACTTCCATCAGCGGCTGAATTCCTGAGTCTTGTCCCCTGCACTCATACTTGCTTCAGCACAAACTCCCTGAGATTCTCTCTTCATGCCCTCCTTGAGCCTGACTTGCTGCTCCTTCCACTCCTAGCATTAGCCTTCCTGCCTCCAGACTCCTATCAACTCACGCGTGCCACCGGGCCTCTGCCCTTTGCCTCTGCCTCTGCTTCCAATTTTCCCCCTCCTCCTTCTGAGCTTCCCGGGCTGCACAGCTCCCGACGCATCTCTTCCCTTCCTCTGAGGAATTCAGAACCCCCTCCCTCTTCCTGGCCCTTCTTATCTTCTCCAATTCGCCCTCTGCTCTCATCCTCTGTACTCCTGGCCTCTCCCGGTCCTCTCGTGCACAACAGTCCGCATTCATCTAAGCTGTTGTCTCCCTGTTCGGTCCCCAAATCCCTCTGCTTCTTTTCTCGGTGCAGGAGGTGTGCATATGAGGTAGGAGGTAGCGGCCTCTCCTTTTCTACCCTGTGGCTCCTTCTCCTGCGACTGACATCCTATTAGTCTGGAAAAAGCATCTGCTCACTTGACCGAGACCACTTGAAGTCCTTCCCTGGCTTGCTAGGGAGGAGCCTGGTGTGATACTGAGGTTGCGAGGACTGCGCATGCGCGGCCCGCCGAGGAGGAGCAGCATAGCCTCCGGGAGGTGGCTGGATGTTTTGGGTTTCCATGCCTTGCCAGTGTGCTGAGGTGCATTTGCATTTGCATTCCAACAGGATCAGCTTTAGCGGGAGGGGGAGTGACGCCTCCTAGCCGTAGTCAGTTGGTGCTCACAGGCCATCAGGCCCTGCTTATGCCTCCTTGACTGCACATGCGCCCCCAGGGGTGCGGGGAAGCCTCTGGGCGGTGCCCCGGAGGGTTTGGCGCTCTGTGACGGTGGTCAGGTTCTAGGCGCCACCTGCTGACGTGTGCCAGTGTTCCAAGTGGAGTTGCCATAGCGAAAGGGACGCGAAGGCCCTTAGGGGTTGGCTCTGACTGCTCACCAGTTCTCACAGGCCAACAGGGAAGTACAGGAGCTCCGGAGCCTCAAATCGCGCACCTGGAAACCCCGCTGGACGGGCTGGGTCCACTTCTCCCCTCCGCTCCCGCTCCATCCCACATCCTGGCTCAACCCGTGTTGGACAGCTCCCCACCTCCTCTGCCCTTGCCAGACCTGGAAGTGGCCGGTGTCTGAATCCGCCACCTCTCTCCCCATCAACGTCATCTGTTTGATGACAGCAGAATGGAGATTCAAGGTCAGCAGCTGAGGGGTTATTGGGTTCTCCTAACTGCACAGGTGTCTTCCCCTGCTGTCCTCACCTGTTTCCCATTCCCTGTACCATGCAGCTTGAGCGACCTGAATTGCAAACCACTCTTGGCGGAATGCAATGAGGGGAGACATGTGAATGCAGCAGGACCACGGGATGATGCCCAGGAAGTGCCGCCAACCAAAGAAGGCATGCTTTACCCCTCTGGTCTACACCCTGAAGCAAGGCACTGTAGGCAGAGAGGGGCAGAGGCCTGTGCCCCAGAATGCCCTGGCTCTATTTCCGTCTCGTTGGTACATGGAGGGGTCGGGAGGAGGGGCGCCCGTCCCGTGGCGCAGCATCCTGGCCTTCCTTGCCACCAACTTCCATCAGCGGCTGAATTCCTGAGTCTTGTCCCCTGCACTCATACTTGCTTCAGCACAAACTCCCTGAGATTCTCTCTTCATGCCCTCCTTGAGCCTGACTTGCTGCTCCTTCCACTCCTAGCATTAGCCTTCCTGCCTCCAGACTGGTGGTGCCTATTCAACTCACGCGTGCCACCGGGCCTCTGCCCCTTTGCCTCTGCCTCTGCTTCCCATTTTCCCCCTCCTCCTTCTGAGCTTCCCGGGCTGCACAGCTCCCGACGCATCTCTTCCCTTCCTCTGAGGAATTCAGAACCCCCTCCCTCTTCTGGCCCTTCTTATCTTCTCCAATTCGCCTCTGCTCTCATCCTCTGTACTCCTGGCCTCTCCCGGTCCTCTCGTGCACAACAGTCCGCATTCATCTAAGCTGTTGTCTCCCTGTTCGGTCCCCAAATCCCTCTGCTTCTTTTCTCGGTGCAGGAGGTGTGCATATGAGGTAGGAGGGGTAGCGGCCTTCCTTTCTACCTTGTGGCTCCTTCTCCTGCGACTGACATCCTATTAGTCTGGAAAAAAGCATCTGCTCACTTGACCGAGACCACTTGAAGTCCTTCCCTGGCTTGCTAGGGAGGAGCCTGGTGTGATACTGAGGTTGCAGGACTGCCGCATGCGCGGCCCGCCGAGGAGGAGCAGCATAGCCTCCGGGAGGTGGCTGGATGTTTTGGGTTTCCATGCTTGCCCAGTGTGCTGAGGTGCATTTGCATTTGCATTCCAACAGGATCAGCTTTAGCGGGAGGGGGGAGTGACGCCTCCTAGCCGTAGTCAGTTGGTGCTCACAGGCCATCAGGCCCTGCTTATGCCTCCTTGACTGCACATGCGCCCCAGGGGTGCGGGGAAGCCTCTGGGCGGTGCCCGGAGGGTTTGGCGCTCTGTGACGTGGTCAGGTTCTAGGCGCCACCTGCTGACGTGTGCCAGTGTTCCAAGTGGAGTTGCCATAGCGAAAGGGACGCGAAGGCCCTTAGGGGTTGGCTCTGACTGCTCACCAGTTCTCACAGGCCAACAGGAAGTACAGGAGCTCCGGAGCCTCAAATCGCGCACCTGGAAACCCCGCTGGGACGGGCTGGGTCCACTTCTCCCCTCCGCTCCCGCTCCATCCCACATCCTGGCTCAACCCGTGTTGACAGCTCCCCCACCTCCTCTGCCCTTGCCAGACCTGGAAGTGGCCGGTGTCTGAATCCGCCACCTCTCTCCCATCAACGTCATCTGTTTGATGACAGCAGAATGGAGATTCAAGGTCAGCAGCTGAGGGGTTATTGGGTTCTCCTAACTGCACAGGTGTCTTCCCTGCTGTCCTCACCTGTTTCCCATTCCCTGTACCATGCAGCTTGAGCGACCTGAATTGCAAACCACCCTTGCGGAATGCAATGAGGGGAGACATGTGAATGCAGCAGGACCACGGGATGATGCCCAGGAAGTGCCCCAACCAAAGAAGGCATGCTTTACCCCTCTGGTCTACACCCTGAAGCAAGGCACTGTAGCAGAGAGGGGCAGAGGCCTGTGCCCCAGAATGCCCTGGCTCTATTTCGTCTCGTTGGTACATGGAGGGGGTGGGGGAGGAGGCGGGCGCCCGTCCCGGTGGCCAGCATCCTGGCCTTCCTTGCCACCAACTTCCATCAGCGGCTGAATTCCTGAGTCTTGTCCCCTGCACTCATACTTGCCTTCAGCACAAACTCCCTGAGATTCTCTCTTCATGCCCTCCTTGAGCCTGACTTGCTGCTCCTTCCACTCCTAGCATTAGCCTTCCTGCCTCCAGACTCCTATCACTCACGCGTGCCACCGGGCTCTGCCCCTTTGCCTCTGCCTCTGCTTCCCATTTTCCCCACTCCTCCTTCTGAGCTTCCCGGGCTGCACAGCTCCCGACGCATCTCTTCCCTTCCTCTGAGGAATTCAGAACCCCCTCCCTCTTCCTGGCCCTTCTTATCTTCTCCAATTCGCCCTCTGCTCTCATCCTCTGTACTCCTGGCCTCTCCCGGTCCTCTCGTGCACAACAGTCCGCATTCATCTAAGCTGTTGTCTCCCTGTTCGGTCCCCAAATCCCTCTGCTTCTTTTCTCGGTGCAGGAGGTGTGCATATGAGGTAGGAGGGTAGCGGCCTTCCTTTTCTACCTTGTGGCTCCTTCTCCTGCGACTGACATCCTATTAGTCTGGAAAAAGCATCTGCTCACTTGACCGAGACCACTTGAAGTCCTTCCCTGGCTTGCTAGGGAGGAGCCTGGTGTGATACTGAGGTTGCAGGACTTGCGCATGCGCGGCCCGCCGAGGAGGAGCAGCATAGCCTCCGGGAGGTGGCTGGATGTTTTGGGTTCCATGCCTTGCCCAGTGTGCTGAGGTGCATTTGCATTTGCATTCCAACAGGATCAGCTTTAGCGGGAGGGGGAGTGGACGCCTCCTAGCCGTAGTCAGTTGGTGCTCACAGGCCATCAGGCCCTGCTTATGCCTCCTTGACTGCACATGCGCCCCAGGGAGCGGGGAAGCCTCTGGGCGGTGCCCGGAGGTTTTGGCGCTCTGTGACGTGGTCAGGTTCTAGGCGCCACCTGCTGACGTGTGCCAGTGTTCCAAGTGGAGTTGCCATAGCGAAAGGGACGCGAAGGCCCTTAGGGGTTGGCTCTGACTGCTCACCAGTTCTCACAGGCCAACAGGGAAGTACAGGAGCTCCGGAGCCTCAAATCGCGCACCTGGAAACCCCGCTGGGACGGGCTGGGTCCACTTCTCCCTCCGCTCCCGCTCCATCCCACATCCTGGCTCAACCCGTGTTGGACAGCTCCCCCACCTCCTCTGCCCTTGCCAGACCTGGAAGTGGCCGGTGTCTGAATCCGCCACCTCTCTCCCCATCAACGTCATCTGTTTGATGACAGCAGAATGGAGATTCAAGGTCAGCAGCTGAGGGGTTATTGGGTTCTCCTAACTGCACAGGTGTCTTCCCTGCTGTCCTCACCTGTTTCCCATTCCCTGTACCATGCAGCTTGAGCGACCTGAATTGCAAACCACCCTTGGCGGAATGCAATGAGGGGAGACATGTGAATGCAGCAGGACCACGGGATGATGCCCAGGAAGTGCCCCAACCAAAGAAGGCATGCTTTACCCCTCTGGTCTACACCCTGAAGCAAGGCACTGTAGGCAGAGAGGGGCAGAGGCCTGTGCCCCAGAATGCCCTGGCTCTATTTCCGTCTCGTTGGTACATGGAGGGGGTGGGGGAGGAGGGGCGCCCGTCCCGTGGCCAGCATCCTGGCCTTCCTTGCCACCAACTTCCATCAGCGGCTGAATTCCTGAGTCTTGTCCCCTGCACTCATACTTGCTTCAGCACAAACTCCCTGAGATTCTCTCTTCATGCCTCCTTGAGCCTGACTTGCTGCTCCTTCCACTCCTAGCATTAGCCTTCCTGCCTCCAGACTCCTATCAACTCACGCGTGCCACCGGGCCTCTGCCCCTTTGCCTCTGCCTCTGCTTCCCATTTTCCCCCTCCTCCTTCTGAGCTTCCCGGGCTGCACAGCTCCCGACGCATCTCTTCCCTTCCTCTGAGGAATTCAGAACCCCCTCCCTCTTCCTGGCCCTTCTTATCTTCTCCAATTCGCCCTCTGCTCTCATCCTCTGTACTCCTGGCCTCTCCCGGTCCTCTCGTGCACAACAGTCCGCATTCATCTAAGCTGTTGTCTCCCTGTTCGGTCCCCAAATCCCTCTGCTTCTTTTCTCGGTGCAGGAGGTGTGCATATGAGGTAGGAGGGTAGCGCCTTCCTTTTCTACCTTGTGGCTCCTTCTCCTGCGACTGACATCCTATTAGTCTGGAAAAAGCATCTGCTCACTTGACCGAGACCACTTGAAGTCCTTCCCTGGCTTGCTAGGGAGGAGCCTGGTGTGATACTGAGGTTGCAGGACTGCGCATGCGCGGCCCGCCGAGGACGGAGCAGCATAGCCTCCGGGAGGGTGGCTGGATGTTTTGGGTTTCATGCCTTGCCCAGTGTGCTGAGGTGCATTTGCATTTGCATTCCAACAGGATCAGCTTTAGCGGGAGGGGGAGTGACGCCTCCTAGCCGTAGTCAGTTGGTGCTCACAGGCCATCAGGCCCTGCTTATGCCTCCTTGACTGCACATGCGCCCCAGGGGGAGCGGGGAAGCCTCTGGGCGGTGCCCCGGAGGTTTTGGCGCTCTGTGACGTGGTCAGGTTCTAGGCGCCACCTGCTGACGTGTGCCAGTGTTCCAAGTGGAGTTGCCATAGCGAAAGGGACGCGAAGGCCCTTAGGGGTTGGCTCTGACTGCTCACCAGTTCTCACAGGCCAACAGGGAAGTACAGGAGCTCCGGAGCCTCAAATCGCGCACCTGGAAACCCCGCTGGGACGGGCTGGGTCCACTTCTCCCCTCCGCTCCCGCTCCATCCCACATCCTGGCTCAACCCGTGTTGGACAGCTCCCCCACCTCCTCTGCCCTTGCCAGACCTGGAAGTGGCCGGTGTCTGAATCCGCCACCTCTCTCCCATCAACGTCATCTGTTTGATGACAGCAGAATGGAGATTCAAGGTCAGCAGCTGAGGGTTATTGGGTTCTCCTAACTGCACAGGTGTCTTCCCCTGCTGTCCTCACCTGGTTTCCCATTCCCTGTACCATGCAGCTTGAGCGACCTGAATTGCAAACCACCCTTGGCGGAATGCAATGAGGGGAGACATGTGAATGCAGCAGGACCACGGGATGATGCCCAGGAAGTGCCCCAACCAAAGAAGCATGCTTTACCCCTCTGGTCTACACCCTGAAGCAAGGCACTGTAGGCAGAGAGGGGCAGAGGCCTGTGCCCAGAATGCCTGGCTCTATTTCCGTCTCGTTGGTACATGGAGGGGGTGGGGGAGGAGGGGCGCCCGTCCCGTGGCCAGCATCCCGGCCTTCCTTGCCACCAACTTCCATCAGCGGCTGAATTCCTGAGTCTTGTCCCCTGCACTCATACTTGCTTCAGCACAAACTCCTGAGATTCTCTCTTCATGCCCTCCTTGAGCCTGACTTGCTGCTCCCTTCCACTCCTAGCATTAGCCTTCCTGCCTCCAGACTCCTATCAACTCACGCGTGCCACCGGGCCTCTGCCCCTTTGCCTCTGCCTCTGCTTCCCATTTTCCCCCTCCTCCTTCTGAGCTTCCCGGGCTGCACAGCTCCCGACGCATCTCATTCCCTTCCTCTGAGGAATTCAGAACCCCCTCCCTCTTCCTGGCCCTTCTTATCTTCTCCAATTCGCCCTCTGCTCTCATCCTCTGTACTCCTGGCCTCTCCCGGTCCTCTCGTGCACAACAGTCCGCATTCATCTAAGCTGTTGTCTCCCTGTTCGGTCCCCAAATCCCTCTGCTTCTTTTCTCGGTGCAGGAGGTGTGCATATGAGGTAGGAGGGTAGCGGCCTTCCTTTCTACCTTGTGGCTCCTTCTCCTGCGACTGACATCCTATTAGTCTGGAAAAAGCATCTGCTCACTTGACCGAGACCACTTGAAGTCCTCCCTGGCTTGCTAGGGAGGAGCCTGGTGTGATACTGAGGTTGCAGGAACTGCGCGATGCGCGGCCCGCCGAGGAGGAGCAGCATAGCCTCCGGGAGGTGGCTGGATGTTTTGGGTTTCCATGCCTTGCCCAGTGTGCTGAGGTGCATTTGCATTTGCATTCCAACAGGATCAGCTTTAGCGGGAGGGGGAGTGACGCCTCCTAGCCGTAGTCAGTTGGTGCTCACAGGCCATCAGGCCCTGCTTATGCCTCCTTGACTGCACATGCGCCCCAGGGGAGCGGGGAAGCCTCTGGGCGGTGCCCGGAGGTTTTGGCGCTCTGTGACGTGGTCAGGTTCTAGGCGCCACCTGCTGACGTGTGCCAGTGTTCCAAGTGGAGTTGCCATAGCGAAAGGGACGCGAAGGCCCTTAGGGGTTGGCTCTGACTGCTCACCAGTTCTCACAGGCCAACAGGGAAGTACAGGAGCTCCGGAGCCTCAAATCGCGCACCTGGAAACCCCGCTGGGACGGGCTGGGTCCACTTCTCCCCTCCGCTCCCGCTCCATCCCTCATCCTGGCTCAACCCGTGTTGGACAGCTCCCCCACCTCCTCTGCCCTTGCCAGACCTGGAAGTGGCCGGTGTCTGAATCCGCCACCTCTCTCCCCATCAACGTCATCTGTTTGATGACAGCAGAATGGAGATTCAAGGTCAGCAGCTGAGGGGTTATTGGGTTCTCCTAACTGCACAGGTGTCTTCCCTGCTGTCCTCACCTGTTTCCCATTCCCTGTACCATGCAGCTTGAGCGACCTGAATTGCAAACCACTCTTGGCGGAATGCAATGAGGGGAGACATGTGAATGCAGCAGGACCACGGGATGATGCCCAGGAAGTGCCCCAACCAAAGAAGGCATGCTTTACCCCTCTGGTCTACACCCTGAAGCAAGGCACTGTAGGCAGAGAGGGGCAGAGGCCTGTGCCCCAGAATGCCCTGGCTCTATTTCCGTCTCGTTGGTACATGGAGGGGGTGGGGGAGGAGGGGGCGCCCGTCCGTGGCCAGCATCCCGGCCTTCCTTGCCACCAACTTCCATCAGCGGCTGAATTCCTGAGTCTTGTCCCCTGCACTCATACTTGCTTCAGCACAAACTCCCTGAGATTCTCTCTTCATGCCCTCCTTGAGCCTGACTTGCTGCTCCTTCCACTCCTAGCATTAGCCTTCCTGCCTCCAGACTCCTATCAACTCACGCGTGCCACCGGGCCTCTGCCCCTTTGCCTCTGCCTCTGCTTCCCATTTTCCCCTCCTCCTTCTGAGCTTCCCGGGCTGCACAGCTCCCGACGCATCTCTTCCCTTCCTCTGAGGAATTCAGAACCCCCTCCCTCTTCCTGGCCCTTCTTATCTTCTCCAATTCGCCCTCTGCTCTCATCCTCTGTACTCCTGGCCTCTCCAGTCCTCTCGTGCACAACAGTCCGCATTCATCTAAGCTGTTGTCTCCCTGTTCGGTCCCCAAATCCCTCTGCTTCTTTTCTCGGTGCAGGAGGTGTGCATATGAGGTAGGAGGGTAGCGGCCTTCCTTTTCTACCTTGTGGCTCCTTCTCCTGCGACTGACATCCTATTAGTCTGGAAAAAGCATCTGCTCACTTGACCGAGACCACTTGAAGTCCTTCCTGGCTTGCTAGGGAGGAGCCTGGTGTGATACTGAGGTTGCAGGACTGCGCATGCGCGGCCCGCCGAGGAGGAGCAGCATAGCCTCCGGGAGGTGGCTGGATGTTTTGGGTTTCCATGCCTTGCCCAGTGTGCTGAGGTGCATTTGCATTTGCATTCCAACAGGATCAGCTTTAGCGGGAGGGGGAGTGACGCCTCCTAGCCGTAGTCAGTTGGTGCTCACAGGCCATCAGGCCCTGCTTATGCCTCCTTGACTGCACATGCGCCCCAGGGGTGCGGGGAAGCCTCTGGGCGGTGCCCGGAGGGTTTGGCGCTCTGTGACGTGGTCAGGTTCTAGGCGCCACCTGCTGACGTGTGCCAGTGTTCCAAGTGGAGTTGCCATAGCGAAAGGGACGCGAAGGCCCTTAGGGGTTGGCTCTGACTGCTCACCAGTTCTCACAGGCCAACAGGGAAGTACAGGAGCTCCGGAGCCTCAAATCGCGCACCTGGAAACCCCGCTGGGACGGGCTGGGTCCACTTCTCACCTCCGCTCCCGCTCCATCCCACATCCTGGCTCAACCCGTGTTGGACAGCTCCCCCACCTCCTCTGCCCTTGCCAGACCTGGAAGTGGCCGGTGTCTGAATCCGCCACCTCTCTCCCCATCAACGTCATCTGTTTGATGACAGCAGAATGGAGATTCAAGGTCAGCAGCTGAGGGGTTATTGGGTTCTCCTAACTGCACAGGTGTCTTCCCCTGCTGTCCTCACCTGTTTCCCCATTCCCTGTACCATGCAGCTTGAGCGACCTGAATTGCAAACACCCTTGGCGGAATGCAATGAGGGGAGACATGTGAATGCAGCAGGACCACGGGATGATGCCCAGGAAGTGCCCCAACCAAAGAAGGCATGCTTTACCCCTCTGGTCTACACCCTGAAGCAAGGCACTGTAGGCAGAGAGGGGCAGAGGCCTGTGCCCCAGAATGCCCTGGCTCTATTTCCGTCTCGTTGGTACATGGAGGGGGTGGGGGAGGAGGGGCGCCCGTCCCGTGGCCAGCATCCTGGCCTTCCTTGCCACCAACTTCCATCAGCGGCTGAATTCCTGAGTCTTGTCCCTGCACTCATACTTGCTTCAGCACAAACTCCCTGAGATTCTCTCTTCATGCCCTCCTTGAGCCTGACTTGCTGCTCCTTCCACTCCTAGCATTAGCCTTCCTGCCTCCAGACTCCTATCAACTCACGCGTGCCACCGGGCCTCTGCCCCTTTGCCTCTGCCTCTGCTTCCCATTTTCCCCCTCCTCCTTCTGAGCTTCCCGGGCTGCACAGCTCCCGACGCATCTCTTCCCTTCCTCTGAGGAATTCAGAACCCCCTCCCTCTTCCTGCCCTTCTTATCTTCTCCAATTCGCCCTCTGCTCTCATCCTCTGTACTCCTGGCCTCTCCCGGTCCTCTCGTGCACAACAGTCCGCATTCATCTAAGCTGTTGTCTCCCTGTTCGGTCCCCAAATCCCTCTGCTTCTTTTCTCGGTGCAGGAGGTGTGCATATGAGGTAGGAGGGTAGCGGCCTTCCTTTCTACCTTGTGGCTCCTTCTCCTGCGACTGACATCCTATTAGTCTGGAAAAAGCATCTGCTCACTTGACCGAGACCACTTGAAGTCCTTCCCTGGCTTGCTAGGGAGGAGCCTGGTGTGATACTGAGGTTGCAGGACTGCGCATGCGCGGCCCGCCGAGGAGGAGCAGCATAGCCTCCGGGAGGTGGCTGGATGTTTTGGGTTTCCATGCCTTGCCCAGTGTGCTGAGGTGCATTTGCATTTGCATTCCAACAGGATCAGCTTTAGCGGGAGGGGGAGTGACGCCTCCTAGCCGTAGTCAGTTGGTGCTCACAGGCCATCAGGCCCTGCTTATGCCTCCTTGACTGCACATGCGCCCCAGGGGAGCGGGGAAGCCTCTGGGCGGTGCCCGGAGGTTTTGGCGCTCTGTGACGTGGTCAGGTTCTAGGCGCCACCTGCTGACGTGTGCCAGTGTTCCAAGTGGAGTTGCCATAGCGAAAGGGACGCGAAGGCCCTTAGGGGTTGGCTCTGACTGCTCACCAGTTCTCACAGGCCAACAGGGAAGTACAGGAGCTCCGGAGCCTCAAATCGCGCACCTGGAAACCCCGCTGGGACGGGCTGGGTCCACTTCTCCCCTCCGCTCCCGCTCCATCCCACATCCTGGCTCAACCCGTGTTGGACAGCTCCCCCACCTCCTCTGCCCTTGCCAGACCTGGAAGTGGCCGGTGTCTGAATCCGCCACCTCTCTCCCCATCAACGTCATCTGTTTGATGACAGCAGAATGGAGATTCAAGGTCAGCAGCTGAGGGGTTATTGGGTTCTCCTAACTGCACAGGTGTCTTCCCCTGCTGTCCTCACCTGTTTCCCATTCCCTGTACCATGCAGCTTGAGCGACCTGAATTGCAAACCACCCTTGGCGGAATGCAATGAGGGGAGACATGTGAATGCAGCAGGACCACGGGATGATGCCCAGGAAGTGCCCCAACCAAAGAAGGCATGCTTTACCCCTCTGGTCTACACCCTGAAGCAAGGCACTGTAGGCAGAGAGGGGCAGAGGCCTGTGCCCCAGAATGCCCTGGCTCTATTTCCGTCTCGTTGGTACATGGAGGGGGTGGGGGAGGAGGGGCGCCCGTCCCGTGGCCAGCATCCTGGCCTTCCTTGCCACCAACTTCCATCAGCGGCTGAATTCCTGAGTCTTGTCCCCTGCACACATACTTGCTTCAGCACAAACTCCCTGAGATTCTCTCTTCATGCCCTCCTTGAGCCTGACTTGCTGCTCCTTCCACTCCTAGCATTAGCCTTCCTGCCTCCAGACTCCTATCAACTCACGCGTGCCACCGGCCTCTGCCCCTTTGCCTCTGCCTCTGCTTCCCATTTTCCCCCTCCTCCTTCTGAGCTTCCCGGGCTGCACAGCTCCCGACGCATCTCTTCCCTTCCTCTGAGGCATTCAGAACCCCCTCCCTCTTCCTGGCCCTTCTTATCTTCTCCAATTCTCCCTCTGCTCTCATCCTCTGTACTCCTGGCCTCTCCCGGTCCTCTCGTGGCACAACAGTCCGCATTCATCTAAGCTGTTGTCTCCCTGTTCGGTCCCAAATCCCTCTGCTTCTTTTCTCGGTGCAGGAGGTGTGCATATGAGGTAGGAGGGTAGCGGCCTTCCTTTTCTACCTTGTGGCTCCTTCTCCTGCGACTGACATCCTATTAGTCTGGAAAAAGCATCTGCTCACTTGACCGAGACCACTTGAAGTCCTTCCCTGGCTTGCTAGGAGGAGCCTGTGTGATACTGAGGTTGCAGGACTGCGCGATGCGCGGCCCCGCCGAGGAGGAGCAGCATAGCCTCCGGGAGGTGGCTGGATGTTTTGGGTTTCCATGCCTTGCCCAGTGTGCTGAGGTGCATTTGCATTTGCATTCCAACAGGATCAGCTTTAGCGGGAGGGGGGGAGTGACGCCTCCTAGCCGTAGTCAGTTGGTGCTCACAGGCCATCAGGCCCTGCTTATGCCTCCTTGACTGCACATGCGCCCCAGGGGAGCGGGGAAGCCTCTGGGCGGTGCCCGGAGGGTTTGGCGCTCTGTGACGTGGTCAGGTTCTAGGCGCCACCTGCTGACGTGTGCCAGTGTTCCAAGTGGAGTTGCCATAGCGAAAGGGATGCGAAGGCCCTTAGGGGTTGGCTCTGACTGCTCACCAGTTCTCACAGGCCAACAGGGAAGTACAGGAGCTCCGGAGCCTCAAATCGCGCACCTGGAAACCCCGCTGGACGGGCTGGGTCCACTTCTCACCTCCGCTCCCGTTCCATCCCACATCCTGGCTCAACCGTGTTGGACAGCTCCCCCACCTCCTCTGCCCTTGCCAGACCTGGAAGTGGCCGGTGTCTGAATCCGCCACCTCTCTCCCCATCAACGTCATCTGTTTGATGACAGCAGAATGGAGATTCAAGGTCAGCAGCTGAGGGGTTATTGGGTTCTCCTAACTGCACAGGTGTCTTCCCCTGCTGTCCTCACCTGTTTCCCATTCCCTGTACCATGCAGCTTGAGCGACCTGAATTGCAAACCACCCTTGGCGGAATGCAATGAGGGGAGACATGTGAATGCAGCAGGACCACGGGATGATGCCCAGGAAGTGCCCCAACCAAAGAAGGCATGCTTTACCCCTCTGGTCTACACCCTGAAGCAAGGCACTGTAGGCAGAGAGGGGCAGAGGCCTGTGCCCCAGAATGCCCTGGCTCTATTTCCGTCTCGTTGGTACATGGAGGGGGTGGGGAGGAGGGGCGCCCGTCCCGTGGCCAGCATCCTGGCCTTCCTTGCACCAACTTCCATCAGCGGCTGAATTCCTGAGTCTTGTCCCCTGCACTCATACTTGCTATCAGCACAAACTCCCTGAGATTCTCTCTTCATGCCCTCCTTGAGCCTGACTTGCTGCTCCTTCCACTCCTAGCATTAGCCTTCCTGCCTCCAGACTCCTATCAACTCACGCGTGCCACCGGGCCTCTGCCCCTTTGCCTCTGCCTCTGCTTCCCATTTTCCCCCTCCTCCTTCTGAGCTTCCCGGGCTGCACAGCTCCCGACGCATCTCTTCCCTTCCTCTGAGGAATTCAGAACCCCCTCCCTCTTCCTGGCCCTTCTTATCTTCTCCAATTCGCCCTCTGCTCTCATCCTCTGTACTCCTGGCCTCTCCCGGGTCCTCTCGTGCACAACAGTCCGCATTCATCTAAGCTGTTGTCTCCCTGTTCGGTCCCCAAATCCCTCTGCTTCTTTTCTCGGTGCAGGAGGTGTGCATATGAGGTAGGAGGGTAGCGGCCTTCCTTTTCTACCTTGTGGCTCCTTCTCCTGCGACCTGACATCCTATTAGTCTGGAAAAAAGCATCTGCTCACTTGACCGAGACCACTTGAAGTCCTTCCCTGGCTTGCTAGGGAGGAGCCTGGTGTGATACTGAGGTTGCAGGACTGCGCATGCGCGGCCCGCCGAGGAGGAGCAGCATAGCCTCCGGGAGGTGGCTGGATGTTTTGGGTTTCCATGCCTTGCCCAGTGTGCTGAGGTGCATTTGCATTTGCATTCCAACAGGATCAGCTTTAGCGGGAGGGGGAGTGACGCCTCCTAGCCGTAGTCAGTTGGTGCTCACAGGCCATCAGGCCCTGCTTATGCCTCCTTGACTGCACATGCGCCCCAGGGGTGCGGGAAGCCTCTGGGCGGTGCCCGGAGGGTTTGGCGCTCTGTGACGTGGTCAGGTTCTAGGCGCCACCTGCTGACGTGTGCCAGTGTTCCAAGTGGAGTTGCCATAGCGAAAGGGACGCGAAGGCCCTTAGGGGTTGGCTCTGACTGCTCACCAGTTCTCACAGGCCAACAGGGAAGTACAGGAGCTCCGGAGCCTCAAATCGCGCACCTGGAAACCCCGCTGGGACGGGCTGGGTCCACTTCTCCCCTCCGCTCCCGCTCCATCCCACATCCTGGCTCAACCCGTGTTGGACAGCTCCCCCACCTCCTCTGCCCTTGCCAGACCTGGAAGTGGCCGGTGTCTGAATCCGCCACCTCTCTCCCCATCAACGTCATCTGTTTGATGACAGCAGAATGGAGATTCAAGGTCAGCAGCTGAGGGGTTATTGGGTTCTCCTAACTGCACAGGTGTCTTCCCCTGCTGTCCTCACCTGTTTCCCATTCCCTGTACCATGCAGCTTGAGCGACCTGAATTGCAAACCACCCTTGGCGGAATGCAATGAGGGGAGACATGTGAATGCAGCAGGACCACGGGATGATGCCCAGGAAGTGCCCCAACCAAAGAAGGCATGCTTTACCCCTCTGGTCTACACCCTGAAGCAAGGCACTGTAGGCAGAGAGGGGCAGAGGCCTGTGCCCCAGAATGCCCTGGCTCTATTTCCGTCTCGTTGGTACATGGAGGGGGTGGGGGAGGAGGGGCGCCCGTCCCGTGGCCAGCATCCTGGCCTTCCTTGCCACCAACTTCCATCAGCGGCTGAATTCCTGAGTCTTGTCCCCTGCACTCATACTTGCTTCAGCACAAACTCCCTGAGATTCTCTCTTCATGCCCTCCTTGAGCCTGACTTGCTGCTCCTTCCACTCCTAGCATTAGCCTTCCTGCCTCCAGACTCCTATCAACTCACGCGTGCCACCGGGCCTCTGCCCTTTGCCTCTGCCTCTGCTTCCCATTTTCCCCCTCCTCCTTCTGAGCTTCCCGGGCTGCACAGCTCCGACGCATCTCTTCCCTTCCTCTGAGGAATTCAGAACCCCCTCCCTCTTCCTGGCCCTTCTTATCTTCTCCAATTCGCCCTCTGCTCTCATCCTCTGTACTCCTGGCCTCTCCCGTCCTCTCGTGCACAACAGTCCGCATTCATCTAAGCTGTTGTCTCCCTGTTCGGTCCCCAAATCCCTCTGCTTCTTTTCTCGGTGCAGGAGGTGTGCATATGAGGTAGGAGGGTAGCGGCCTTCCTTTTCTACCTTGTGGCTCCTTCTCTGCGACTGACATCCTATTAGTCTGGAAAAAGCATCTGCTCACTTGACCGAGACCACTTGAAGTCCTTCCCTGGCTTGCTAGGGAGGAGCCTGGTGTGATACTGAGGTTGCAGGACTGCGCATGCGCGGCCCGCCGAGGAGGAGCAGCATAGCCTCCGGGAGGTGGCTGGATGTTTTGGGGTTTCCATGCCTTGCCCAGTGTGCTGAGGTGCATTTGCATTTGCATTCCAACAGGATCAGCTTTAGCGGGAGGGGGAGTGACGCCTCCTAGCCGTAGTCAGTTGGTGCTCACAGGCCCATCAGGCCCTGCTTATGCCTCCTTGACTGCACATGCGCCCCAGGGGTGCGGGGAAGCCTCTGGGCGGTGCCCGGAGGGTTTGGCGCTCTGTGACGTGGTCAGGTTCTAGGCGCCACCTGCTGACGTGTGCCAGTGTTCCAAGTGGAGTTGCCATAGCGAAAGGGACGCGAAGGCCCTTAGGGGTTGGCTCTGACTGCTCACCAGTTCTCACAGGCCAACAGGGAAGTACAGGAGCTCCGGAGCCTCAAATCGCGCACCTGGAAACCCGCTGGGACGGGCTGGGGTCCACTTCTCCCCTCCGCTCCCGCTCCATCCCACATCCTGGCTCAACCCGTGTTGGACAGCTCCCCCACCTCCTCTGCCCTTGCCAGACCTGGAAGTGGCCGGTGTCTGAATCCGCCACCTCTCTCCCCATCAACGTCATCTGTTTGATGACAGCAGAATGGAGATTCAAGGTCAGCAGCTGAGGGGTTATTGGGTTCTCCTAACTGCACAGGTGTCTTCCCCTGCTGTCCTCACCTGTTTCCCATTCCCTGTACCATGCAGCTTGAGCGACCTGAATTGCAAACCACCCTTGGCGGAATGCAATGAGGGGAGACATGTGAATGCAGCAGGACCACGGGATGATGCCCAGGAAGTGCCCCAACCAAAGAAGGCATGCTTTACCCCTCTGGTCTACACCCTGAAGCAAGGCACTGTAGGCAGAGAGGGGCAGAGGCCTGTGCCCCAGAATGCCCTGGCTCTATTTCCGTCTCGTTGGTACATGGAGGGGGTGGGGGAGGAGGGGCGCCCGTCCCGTGGCCAGCATCCTGGCCTTCCTTGCCACCAACTTCCATCAGCGGCTGAATTCCTGAGTCTTGTCCCCTGCACTCATACTTGCTTCAGCACAAACTCCTGAGATTCTCTCTTCATGCCCTCCTTGAGCCCTGACTTGCTGCTCCTTCCACTCCTAGCATTAGCCTTCCTGCCTCCAGACTCCTATCAACTCACGCGTGCCACCGGGCCTCTGCCCCTTTGCCTCTGCCTCTGCTTCCCATTTTCCCCCTCCTCCTTCTGAGCTTCCCGGGCTGCACAGCTCCCGACGCATCTCTTCCCTTCCTCTGAGGAATTCAGAACCCCCTCCCTCTTCCTGGCCCTTCTTATCTTCTCCAATTCGCCCTCTGCTCTCATCCTCTGTACTCCTGGCCTCTCCGGTCCTCTCGTGCACAACAGTCCGCATTCATCTAAGCTGTTGTCTCCCTGTTCGGTCCCCAAATTCCCTCTGCTTCTTTTCTCGGTGCAGGAGGTGTGCATATGAGGTAGGAGGGTAGCGGCCTTCCTTTTCTACCTTGTGGCTCCTTCTCCTGCGACTGACCATCCTATTAGTCTGGAAAAAGCATCTGCTCACTTGACCGAGACCACTTGAAGTCCTTCCCTGGCTTGCTAGGGAGGAGCCTGGTGTGATACTGAGGTTGCAGGACTGCGCATGCGCGGCCCGCCGAGGAGGAGCAGCATAGCCTCCGGGAGGTGGCTGGATGTTTTGGGTTTCCATGCCTTGCCCAGTGTGCTGAGGTGCATTTGCATTTGCATTCCAACAGGATCAGCTTTAGCGGGAGGGGGAGTGACGCCTCCTAGCCGTAAGTCAGTTGGTGCTCACAGGCCATCAGGCCCTGCTTATGCCTCCTTGACTGCACATGCGCCCCAGGGGAGCGGGGAAGCCTCTGGGCGGTGCCCGGAGGTTTTGGCGCTCTGTGACGTGGTCAGGTTCTAGGCGCCACCTGCTGACGTGTGCCAGTGTTCCAAGTGGAGTTGCCATAGCGAAAGGGACGCGAAGGCCCTTAGGGGTTGGCTCTGACTGCTCACCAGTTCTCACAGGCCAACAGGAAGTACAGGAGCTCCGGAGCCTCAAATCGCGCACCTGGAAACCCCGCTGGGACGGGCTGGGTCCACTTCTCCCCTCCGCTCCCGCTCCATCCCTCATCCTGGCTCAACCCGTGTTGGACAGCTCCCCCACCTCCTCTGCCCTTGCCAGACCTGGAAGTGGCCGGTGTCTGAATCCGCCACCTCTCTCCCCATCAACGTCATCTGTTTGATGACAGCAGAATGGAGATTCAAGGTCAGCAGCTGAGGGGTTATTGGGTTCTCCTAACTGCACAGGTGTCTTCCCCTGCTGTCCTCACCTGTTTCCCATTCCCTGTACCATGCAGCTTGAGCGACCTGAATTGCAAACCACTCTTGGCGGAATGCAATGAGGGGAGACATGTGAATTGCAGCAGGACCACGGATGATGCCCAGGAAGTGCCCCAACCAAAGAAGGCATGCTTTACCCCTCTGGTCTACACCCTGAAGCAAGGCACTGTAGGCAGGAGAGGGGCAGAGGCCTGTGCCCCAGAATGCCCTGGCTCTATTTCCGTCTCGTTGGTACATGGAAGGGGTGGGGGAGGAGGGGCGCCGTCCCGTGGCCAGCATCCCGGCCTTCCTTGCCACCAACTTCCATCAGCGGCTGAATTCCTGAGTCTTGTCCCCTGCACTCATACTTGCTTCAGCACAAACTCCCTGAGATTCTCTCTTCATGCCCTCCTTGAGCCTGACTTGCTGCTCCTTCCCACTCCTAGCATTAGCCTTCCTGCCTCCAGACTCCTATCAACTCACGCGTGCCACCGGGCCTCTGCCCCTTTGCCTCTGCCTCTGCTTCCCATTTTCCCCCTCCTCCTTCTGAGCTTCCCGGGCTGCACAGCTCCCGACGCATCTCTTCCCTTCCTCTGAGGAATTCAGAACCCCCTCCCTCTTCTGGCCCTTCTTATCTTCTCCAATTCGCCCTCTGCTCTCATCCTCTGTACTCCTGGCCTCTCCCAGTCCTCTCGTGCACAACAGTCCGCATTCATCTAAGCTGTTGTCTCCCTGTTCGGTCCCCAAATCCCTCTGCTTCTTTTCTCGGTGCAGGAGGTGTGCATATAAGTAGGAGGGTAGCGGCCTTCCTTTTCTACCTTGTGGCTCCTTCTCCTGCGACTGACATCCTATTAGTCTGGAAAAAGCATCTGCTCACTTGACCGAGGACCACTTGAAGTCCTTCCCTGGCTTGGCTAGGGAGGAGCCTGGTGTGATAATGAGGTTGCAGGACTGCGCATGCGCGGCCCGCCGAGGAGGAGCAGCATAGCCTCCGGGAGGTGGCTGGATGTTTTGGGTTTCCATGCCTTGCCCAGTGTGCTGAGGTGCATTTGCATTGCATTCCAACAGGATCAGCTTTAGCGGGAGGGGGAGTGACGCCTCCTAGCCGTAGTCAGTTGGTGCTCACAGGCCATCAGGCCCTGCTTATGCCTCCTTGACTGCACATGCGCCCCAGGGGTGCGGGGGAAGCCTCTGGGCGGTGCCCGAGGGTTTGGCGCTCTGTGACGTGGTCAGGTTCTAGGCGCCACCTGCTGACGTGGTGCCAGTGTTCCAAGTGGAGTTGCCATAGCGAAAGGGACGCGAAGGCCCTTAGGGGTTGGCTCTGACTGCTCACCAGTTCTCACAGGCCAACAGGGAAGTACAGGAGCTCCGGGAGCCTCAAATCGCGCACCTGGAAACCCCGCTGGGACGGGCTGGGTCCACTTCTCACCTCCGCTCCCGCTCCATCCCACATCCTGGCTCAACCCGTGTTGGACAGCTCCCCCACCTCCTCTGCCCTTGCCAGACCTGGAAGTGGCCGGTGTCTGAATCCGCCACCTCTCTCCCCATCAACGTCATCTGTTTGATGACAGCAGAATGGAGATTCAAGGGTCAGCAGCTGAGGGGTTATTGGGTTCTCCTAACTGCACAGGTGTCTTCCCCCCTGCTGTCCTCACCTGTTTCCCATTCCCTGTACCATGCAGCTTGAGCGACCTGAATTGGCAAACCACCCTTGGCGGAATGCAATGAGGGGGAGACATGTGAATGCAGCAGGACCACGGGGATGATGCCCAGGAAGTGCCCCAACCAAAGAAGGCATGCTTTACCCCTCTGGTCTACACCCTGAAGCAAGGCACTGTAGGCAGAGAGGGGCAGAGGCCTGTGCCCCAGAATGCCCTGGCTCTATTTCCGTCTCGTTGGTACATGGAGGGGGTGGGGGAGGAGGGGCGCCCGTCCCGTGGCCAGCATCCTGGCCTTCCTTGCCACCAACTTCCATCAGCGGCTGAATTCCTGAGTCTTGTCCCCTGCACTCATACTTGCTTCAGCACAAACTCCTGAGATTCTCTCTTCATGCCCTCCTTGAGCCTGACTTGCTGCTCCTTCCACTCCTAGCATTAGCCTTCCTGCCTCCAGACTCCTATCAACTCACGCGTGCCACCGGGCCTCTGCCCCTTTGCCTCTGCCTCTGCTTCCCATTTTCCCCCTCCTCCTTCTGAGCTTCCCGGGCTGCACAGCTCCCGACGCATCTCTTCCCTTCCTCTGAGGAATTCAGAACCCCCTCCCTCTTCCTGGCCCTTCTTATCTTCTCCAATTCGCCCTCTGCTCTCATCCTCTGTACTCCTGGCCTCTCCCGGTCCTCTCGTGCACAACAGTCCGCATTCATCTAAGCTGTTGTCTCCCTGTTCGGTCCCCAAATCCCTCTGCTTCTTTTCTCGGTGCAGGAGGTGTGCATATGAGGTAGGAGGGTAGCGGCTTCCTTTTCTACCTTGTGGCTCCTTCTCCTGCGACTGACATCCTATTAGTCTGGAAAAAGCATCTGCTCACTTGACCGAGACCACTTGAAGTCCTTCCCTGGCTTGCTAGGGAGGGAGCCTGGTGTGATACTGAGGTTGCAGGACTGCGCATGCGCGGCCCGCCGAGGAGGAGCAGCATAGCCTCCGGGAGGTGGCTGGATGTTTTGGGTTTCCATGCCTTGCCCAGTGTGCTGAGGTGCATTTGCATTTGCATTCCAACAGGATCAGCTTTAGCGGGGAGGGGGAGTGACGCCTCCTAGCCGTAGTCAGTTGGTGCTCACAGGCCATCAGGCCCTGCTTATGCCCTCCTTGACTGCACATGCGCCCAGGGGAGCGGGGAAGCCTCTGGGCGGTGCCCGGAGGGTTTGGCGCTCTGTGACGTGGTCAGGTTCTAGGCGCCACCTGCTGACGTGTGCCAGTGTTCCAAGTGGAGTTGCCATAGCGAAAGGGACGCGAAGGCCCTTAGGGGTTGGCTCTGACTGCTCACCAGTTCTCACAGGCCAACAGGGAAGTACAGGAGCTCCGGAGCCTCAAATCGCGCACCTGGAAACCCCGCTGGGACGGGCTGGGTCCACTTCTCCCCTCCGCTCCCGCTCCATCCACATCCTGGCTCAACCCGTGTTGGACAGCTCCCCCCACCTCCTCTGCCCTTGCCAGACCTGGAAGTGGCCGGTGTCTGAATCCGCCACCTCTCTCCCCATCAACGTCATCTGTTTGATGACAGTCAGAATGGAGATTCAAGGTCAGCAGCTGAGGGGGTTATTGGGTTCTCCTAACTGCACAGGTGTCTTCCCCTGCTTGTCCTCACCTGTTTCCCATTCCCTGTACCATGCAGCTTGAGCGACCTGAATTGCAAACCACCCTTGGCGGAATGCAATGAGGGGAGACATGTGAATGCAGCAGGACCACGGGATGATGCCCCAGGAAGTGCCCCAACCAAAGAAGGCATGCTTTACCCCTCTGGTCTACACCCTGAAGCAAGGCACTGTAGGCAGAGAGGGGCAGAGGCCTGTGCCCCAGAATGCCCTGGCTCTATTTCCGTCTCGTTGGTACATGGAGGGGGTGGGGGAGGAGGGGCGCCCGTCCCGTGGCCAGCATCCTGGCCTTCCTTGCCACCAACTTCCAT
>NW_025959417.1:0-41977 GCF_023159225.1 Perognathus longimembris pacificus | reverse complement strand
GCATCTCTTCCCTTCCTCTGAGGAATTCAGAAGCCCCTCCCTCTTCCTGGCCCTTCTTAACTGCTCCAATTCGCCCTCTGCTCTCAGCCTCTGTACTCCTGGCCTCTCCCAGTCCTCTCGTGCACAACAGTCCGCATTCATCTAAGCTGTTGTCTCCCTGTTCTGTCCCCAAATCCCTCTGCTTCTTTGCTCTGTGCAGGAGGTGTGTATATGAGGTAGGAGGGTAGCGGCCTTCCTTTTCTACCTTGTGGCTCCCTCTACTGCGACTGACATCCTATTAGTCTGGATAAAGCATCTGCTCACTTGACCGAGACCACTTGAAATCCTTCAGTGGCCCGCGAGGTAGCTGCCTGGCGTGATTCTGAGGTTGCAGGACTGCGCATGCGCGGCCCGCCGTGCAGCAAAGCCTCCAGGAGGTGGCTGGATGTTTTGCGTTTCTATGCCTTGCCCAGTGTGCTGAGGTGCATTTGCATTTGCATTCCAACAGGATCAGCTTTAGCGGGAGGGGGAGTGACGCCTCTTAGCGGTAGTCAGTTGTTGCTCACAGCCCATCAGGCCCTGCTTATGCCTCCTTGACTGTACATGCGCCCCAGGGGTGCTGGGAATCCTCTGGGCGGTGCCTGCAGGTTAGGCTCTCTGTGACGTGGTCAGGTTCTAGGCGCCACCTGCTGACGTGTGCCAGTGTTCCAAGTGGAGTTGCCATAGCGAAAGGGATGCGAAGGCCCTTAGGGGTTGGCTCTGACTGCTCACCAGTTCTCACAGGCCAACAGGGAAGTGCAGGAGCTCTGGAGCCTCAAATCGCGCACCTGGAAACCCCGCTGGGACGGGCTGGGTCCACTTTTCACCTCCGCTCCCGCTCCATCCCACATCCTGGCTGAACCCGTGTTGGACAGCTCCCCCACCTCCTCTGCCCTTGCCAGTCCTGGAAGTGGCCGGTGTCTGAATCCGCCACCTCTCTCCCCATCCACGTCATCTGTTCGATGACAGCAGAATGGAGATTCAAGGTCAGCAGGTGAGGGGTTATTGGGTTCTCCTAACTGCACAGGTGACCGCTCCACTCTTGTTTGCCCTCTTGCCTGGCCCCTCTGGCCCACATCTCTGCCAGATCCTTCCTCCTACCGAGTAGCGGTGGGTCATAATGGCTATAGGCAGGAGCTGGCAATGCGGGGGCCTTTGGCTCACAGCCATACGTTTAAGGCTCCTTCTGGGTGCTATGCTCAGACACCAGGGAAAGGGCATTCTGACGCTTCCCTGCGTTGGCCAAGGCACCCTGGCTCCCAGCAATGCTATTCGTAGGCGTCATCATCACTGTCATGCGGATCGCCAACAGCAGTGGCTGCTTAGCATCCCCGGACTCATGTCTGGAGACCTTGGAGAAGCAGACAGCACTAAAGGCAGCCTTGCCAAGTGAATGGTTTCCTGGGAATTTCAAGCGAGCAAGTATAAAGTGCACAAACTTTGAATTCCATCTGTTCAACGTCATATCTGACACACTCATGCTACCGCACATGAACAGAGAATTTCTCACATGCAAGCCCACTCTCCATCTCTGTCTTTCTCTGTCACTCGCCGCAGCCTCCACATGCTCACTCAGAACACACTGTGACGGGACCTCCTGGATCCACATCCAGATGCCTATTTACACATATCCAGACCTATGTTTAGGAAGTGCACCCATGTACGCTGTCAGGAACACACACGCACTCGTACAGACAATCACGGACACTCTCGCCCTTGCGAGCACACCCAGTACACCGTGGCATGGAAGGTGCTAAGGGTTTTCAGGGCACTGGGTCCGACTTGATCGAATCAAGCCTGATATTGTTGTGGTGGGCGTGGCTAGGGAGCTCAGCGCTGCATATAGGCCAGCCCATTGGCACTTGTGTCTTCCCCTGCTGTCCTCACCTCTTTCCCATTCCCTGTACCATGCAGCTTGAGCGACCTGAATTGCAAACAACTCTTGTCGGAATGCAATGAGGGGAGATATGTGAATGCAGCAGGACCACGGGATTAGGCCCAGGAAGTGCCCCAACCAAAGAAGGCATTCTTTACCCCTCTGGTCTACACCCTGAAGCAAGAAGGCACGGTGGGCAGAGAGGGACAGAGGCCTGTGGCCCAGAATGCCCTGGCTCTATTTCCTTCTCGTTGGTACATGGGCGGGGGTGCGCCCGTCCATGGCGAGCATCCTGGCCTTCCTCGCCACCATCTCCATCAGCGGCTAAGTTCCTGAGGCTTCTCCCCTGCTCTCATACTTGCTGCACCCCAAACTCCCTGAGATTCTCTCTTCATGCCCTCCTTGTCCCTGCCTTCCTGCTCCTTCCACTCCTAGAATTAGCCTTCCTGGCTCCAGACTCCTATCAGCTCACGCGTGCCACCGGGCCTCTGCCTCTTTGCTTCTGCCTCTGCTTCCCATTTTCCCCCTCCTCCTTCTGAGCTTCACAGGCTGCACAGCTCCCGACGCATCTCTTCCCTTCCTCTGAGGAATTCAGAAGCCCCTCCCTCTTCCTGGCCCTTCTTAACTGCTCCAATTCGCCCTCTGCTCTCAGCCTCTGTACTCCTGGCCTCTCCCAGTCCTCTCGTGCACAACAGTCCGCATTCATCTAAGCTGTTGTCTCCCTGTTCTGTCCCCAAATCCCTCTGCTTCTTTGCTCTGTGCAGGAGGTGTGTATATGAGGTAGGAGGGTAGCGGCCTTCCTTTTCTACCTTGTGGCTCCCTCTACTGCGACTGACATCCTATTAGTCTGGATAAAGCATCTGCTCACTTGACCGAGACCACTTGAAATCCTTCAGTGGCCCGCGAGGTAGCTGCCTGGCGTGATTCTGAGGTTGCAGGACTGCGCATGCGCGGCCCGCCGTGCAGCAAAGCCTCCAGGAGGTGGCTGGATGTTTTGCGTTTCTATGCCTTGCCCAGTGTGCTGAGGTGCATTTGCATTTGCATTCCAACAGGATCAGCTTTAGCGGGAGGGGGAGTGACGCCTCTTAGCGGTAGTCAGTTGTTGCTCACAGCCCATCAGGCCCTGCTTATGCCTCCTTGACTGTACATGCGCCCCAGGGGTGCTGGGAATCCTCTGGGCGGTGCCTGCAGGTTAGGCTCTCTGTGACGTGGTCAGGTTCTAGGCGCCACCTGCTGACGTGTGCCAGTGTTCCAAGTGGAGTTGCCATAGCGAAAGGGATGCGAAGGCCCTTAGGGGTTGGCTCTGACTGCTCACCAGTTCTCACAGGCCAACAGGGAAGTGCAGGAGCTCTGGAGCCTCAAATCGCGCACCTGGAAACCCCGCTGGGACGGGCTGGGTCCACTTTTCACCTCCGCTCCCGCTCCATCCCACATCCTGGCTGAACCCGTGTTGGACAGCTCCCCCACCTCCTCTGCCCTTGCCAGTCCTGGAAGTGGCCGGTGTCTGAATCCGCCACCACTCTCCCCATCCACGTCATCTGTTCGATGACAGCAGAATGGAGATTCAAGGTCAGCAGGTGAGGGGTTATTGGGTTCTCCTAACTGCACAGGTGACCGCTCCACTCTTGTTTGCCCTCTTGCCTGGCCCCTCTGGCCCACATCTCTGCCAGATCCTTCCTCCTACCGAGTAGCGGTGGGTCATAATGGCTATAGGCAGGAGCTGGCAATGCGGGGGCCTTTGGCTCACAGCCATACGTTTAAGGCTCCTTCTGGGTGCTATGCTCAGACACCAGGGAAAGGGCATTCTGACGCTTCCCTGCGTTGGCCAAGGCACCCTGGCTCCCAGCAATGCTATTCGTAGGCGTCATCATCACTGTCATGCGGATCGCCAACAGCAGTGGCTGCTTAGCATCCCCGGACTCATGTCTGGAGACCTTGGAGAAGCAGACAGCACTAAAGGCAGCCTTGCCAAGTGAATGGTTTCCTGGGAATTTCAAGCGAGCAAGTATAAAGTGCACAAACTTTGAATTCCATCTGTTCAACGTCATATCTGACACACTCATGCTACCGCACATGAACAGAGAATTTCTCACATGCAAGCCCACTCTCCATCTCTGTCTTTCTCTGTCACTCGCCGCAGCCTCCACATGCTCACTCAGAACACACTGTGACGGGACCTCCTGGATCCACATCCAGATGCCTATTTACACATATCCAGACCTATGTTTAGGAAGTGCACCCATGTACGCTGTCAGGAACACACACGCACTCGTACAGACAATCACGGACACTCTCGCCCTTGCGAGCACACCCAGTACACCGTGGCATGGAAGGTGCTAAGGGTTTTCAGGGCACTGGGTCCGACTTGATCGAATCAAGCCTGATATTGTTGTGGTGGGCGTGGCTAGGGAGCTCAGCGCTGCATATAGGCCAGCCCATTGGCACTTGTGTCTTCCCCTGCTGTCCTCACCTGTTTCCCATTCCCTGTACCATGCAGCTTGAGCGACCTGAATTGCAAACAACTCTTGTCGGAATGCAATGAGGGGAGATATGTGAATGCAGCAGGACCACGGGATTAGGCCCAGGAAGTGCCCCAACCAAAGAAGGCATTCTTTACCCCTCTGGTCTACACCCTGAAGCAAGAAGGCACGGTGGGCAGAGAGGGACAGAGGCCTGTGGCCCAGAATGCCCTGGCTCTATTTCCTTCTCGTTGGTACATGGGCGGGGGTGCGCCCGTCCCATGGCGAGCATCCTGGCCTTCCTCGCCACCATCTCCATCAGCGGCTAAGTTCCTGAGGCTTCTCCCCTGCTCTCATACTTGCTGCACCCCAAACTCCCTGAGATTCTCTCTTCATGCCCTCCTTGTCCCTGCCTTCCTGCTCCTTCCACTCCTAGAATTAGCCTTCCTGGCTCCAGACTCCTATCAGCTCACGCGTGCCACCGGGCCTCTGCCTCTTTGCTTCTGCCTCTGCTTCCCATTTTCCCCCTCCTCCTTCTGAGCTTCACAGGCTGCACAGCTCCCGACGCATCTCTTCCCTTCCTCTGAGGAATTCAGAAGCCCCTCCCTCTTCCTGGCCCTTCTTAACTGCTCCAATTCGCCCTCTGCTCTCAGCCTCTGTACTCCTGGCCTCTCCCAGTCCTCTCGTGCACAACAGTCCGCATTCATCTAAGCTGTTGTCTCCCTGTTCTGTCCCCAAATCCCTCTGCTTCTTTGCTCTGTGCAGGAGGTGTGTATATGAGGTAGGAGGGTAGCGGCCTTCCTTTTCTACCTTGTGGCTCCCTCTACTGCGACTGACATCCTATTAGTCTGGATAAAGCATCTGCTCACTTGACCGAGACCACTTGAAATCCTTCAGTGGCCCGCGAGGTAGCTGCCTGGCGTGATTCTGAGGTTGCAGGACTGCGCATGCGCGGCCCGCCGTGCAGCAAAGCCTCCAGGAGGTGGCTGGATGTTTTGCGTTTCTATGCCTTGCCCAGTGTGCTGAGGTGCATTTGCATTTGCATTCCAACAGGATCAGCTTTAGCGGGAGGGGGAGTGACGCCTCTTAGCGGTAGTCAGTTGTTGCTCACAGCCCATCAGGCCCTGCTTATGCCTCCTTGACTGTACATGCGCCCCAGGGGTGCTGGGAATCCTCTGGGCGGTGCCTGCAGGTTAGGCTCTCTGTGACGTGGTCAGGTTCTAGGCGCCACCTGCTGACGTGTGCCAGTGTTCCAAGTGGAGTTGCCATAGCGAAAGGGATGCGAAGGCCCTTAGGGGTTGGCTCTGACTGCTCACCAGTTCTCACAGGCCAACAGGGAAGTGCAGGAGCTCTGGAGCCTCAAATCGCGCACCTGGAAACCCCGCTGGGACGGGCTGGGTCCACTTTTCACCTCCGCTCCCGCTCCATCCCACATCCTGGCTGAACCCGTGTTGGACAGCTCCCCCACCTCCTCTGCCCTTGCCAGTCCTGGAAGTGGCCGGTGTCTGAATCCGCCACCTCTCTCCCCATCCACGTCATCTGTTCGATGACAGCAGAATGGAGATTCAAGGTCAGCAGGTGAGGGGTTATTGGGTTCTCCTAACTGCACAGGTGACCGCTCCACTCTTGTTTGCCCTCTTGCCTGGCCCCTCTGGCCCACATCTCTGCCAGATCCTTCCTCCTACCGAGTAGCGGTGGGTCATAATGGCTATAGGCAGGAGCTGGCAATGCGGGGGCCTTTGGCTCACAGCCATACGTTTAAGGCTCCTTCTGGGTGCTATGCTCAGACACCAGGGAAAGGGCATTCTGACGCTTCCCTGCGTTGGCCAAGGCACCCTGGCTCCCAGCAATGCTATTCGTAGGCGTCATCATCACTGTCATGCGGATCGCCAACAGCAGTGGCTGCTTAGCATCCCCGGACTCATGTCTGGAGACCTTGGAGAAGCAGACAGCACTAAAGGCAGCCTTGCCAAGTGAATGGTTTCCTGGGAATTTCAAGCGAGCAAGTATAAAGTGCACAAACTTTGAATTCCATCTGTTCAACGTCATATCTGACACACTCATGCTACCGCACATGAACAGAGAATTTCTCACATGCAAGCCCACTCTCCATCTCTGTCTTTCTCTGTCACTCGCCGCAGCCTCCACATGCTCACTCAGAACACACTGTGACGGGACCTCCTGGATCCACATCCAGATGCCTATTTACACATATCCAGACCTATGTTTAGGAAGTGCACCCATGTACGCTGTCAGGAACACACACGCACTCGTACAGACAATCACGGACACTCTCGCCCTTGCGAGCACACCCAGTACACCGTGGCATGGAAGGTGCTAAGGGTTTTCAGGGCACTGGGTCCGACTTGATCGAATCAAGCCTGATATTGTTGTGGTGGGCGTGGCTAGGGAGCTCAGCGCTGCATATAGGCCAGCCCATTGGCACTTGTGTCTTCCCCTGCTGTCCTCACCTGTTTCCCATTCCCTGTACCATGCAGCTTGAGCGACCTGAATTGCAAACAACTCTTGTCGGAATGCAATGAGGGGAGATATGTGAATGCAGCAGGACCACGGGATTAGGCCCAGGAAGTGCCCCAACCAAAGAAGGCATTCTTTACCCCTCTGGTCTACACCCTGAAGCAAGAAGGCACGGTGGGCAGAGAGGGACAGAGGCCTGTGGCCCAGAATGCCCTGGCTCTATTTCCTTCTCGTTGGTACATGGGCGGGGGTGCGCCCGTCCCATGGCGAGCATCCTGGCCTTCCTCGCCACCATCTCCATCAGCGGCTAAGTTCCTGAGGCTTCTCCCCTGCTCTCATACTTGCTGCACCCCAAACTCCCTGAGATTCTCTCTTCATGCCCTCCTTGTCCCTGCCTTCCTGCTCCTTCCACTCCTAGAATTAGCCTTCCTGGCTCCAGACTCCTATCAGCTCACGCGTGCCACCGGGCCTCTGCCTCTTTGCTTCTGCCTCTGCTTCCCATTTTCCCCCTCCTCCTTCTGAGCTTCACAGGCTGCACAGCTCCCGACGCATCTCTTCCCTTCCTCTGAGGAATTCAGAAGCCCCTCCCTCTTCCTGGCCCTTCTTAACTGCTCCAATTCGCCCTCTGCTCTCAGCCTCTGTACTCCTGGCCTCTCCCAGTCCTCTCGTGCACAACAGTCCGCATTCATCTAAGCTGTTGTCTCCCTGTTCTGTCCCCAAATCCCTCTGCTTCTTTGCTCTGTGCAGGAGGTGTGTATATGAGGTAGGAGGGTAGCGGCCTTCCTTTTCTACCTTGTGGCTCCCTCTACTGCGACTGACATCCTATTAGTCTGGATAAAGCATCTGCTCACTTGACCGAGACCACTTGAAATCCTTCAGTGGCCCGCGAGGTAGCTGCCTGGCGTGATTCTGAGGTTGCAGGACTGCGCATGCGCGGCCCGCCGTGCAGCAAAGCCTCCAGGAGGTGGCTGGATGTTTTGCGTTTCTATGCCTTGCCCAGTGTGCTGAGGTGCATTTGCATTTGCATTCCAACAGGATCAGCTTTAGCGGGAGGGGGAGTGACGCCTCTTAGCGGTAGTCAGTTGTTGCTCACAGCCCATCAGGCCCTGCTTATGCCTCCTTGACTGTACATGCGCCCCAGGGGTGCTGGGAATCCTCTGGGCGGTGCCTGCAGGTTAGGCTCTCTGTGACGTGGTCAGGTTCTAGGCGCCACCTGCTGACGTGTGCCAGTGTTCCAAGTGGAGTTGCCATAGCGAAAGGGATGCGAAGGCCCTTAGGGGTTGGCTCTGACTGCTCACCAGTTCTCACAGGCCAACAGGGAAGTGCAGGAGCTCTGGAGCCTCAAATCGCGCACCTGGAAACCCCGCTGGGACGGGCTGGGTCCACTTTTCACCTCCGCTCCCGCTCCATCCCACATCCTGGCTGAACCCGTGTTGGACAGCTCCCCCACCTCCTCTGCCCTTGCCAGTCCTGGAAGTGGCCGGTGTCTGAATCCGCCACCTCTCTCCCCATCCACGTCATCTGTTCGATGACAGCAGAATGGAGATTCAAGGTCAGCAGGTGAGGGGTTATTGGGTTCTCCTAACTGCACAGGTGACCGCTCCACTCTTGTTTGCCCTCTTGCCTGGCCCCTCTGGCCCACATCTCTGCCAGATCCTTCCTCCTACCGAGTAGCGGTGGGTCATAATGGCTATAGGCAGGAGCTGGCAATGCGGGGGCCTTTGGCTCACAGCCATACGTTTAAGGCTCCTTCTGGGTGCTATGCTCAGACACCAGGGAAAGGGCATTCTGACGCTTCCCTGCGTTGGCCAAGGCACCCTGGCTCCCAGCAATGCTATTCGTAGGCGTCATCATCACTGTCATGCGGATCGCCAACAGCAGTGGCTGCTTAGCATCCCCGGACTCATGTCTGGAGACCTTGGAGAAGCAGACAGCACTAAAGGCAGCCTTGCCAAGTGAATGGTTTCCTGGGAATTTCAAGCGAGCAAGTATAAAGTGCACAAACTTTGAATTCCATCTGTTCAACGTCATATCTGACACACTCATGCTACCGCACATGAACAGAGAATTTCTCACATGCAAGCCCACTCTCCATCTCTGTCTTTCTCTGTCACTCGCCGCAGCCTCCACATGCTCACTCAGAACACACTGTGACGGGACCTCCTGGATCCACATCCAGATGCCTATTTACACATATCCAGACCTATGTTTAGGAAGTGCACCCATGTACGCTGTCAGGAACACACACGCACTCGTACAGACAATCACGGACACTCTCGCCCTTGCGAGCACACCCAGTACACCGTGGCATGGAAGGTGCTAAGGGTTTTCAGGGCACTGGGTCCGACTTGATCGAATCAAGCCTGATATTGTTGTGGTGGGCGTGGCTAGGGAGCTCAGCGCTGCATATAGGCCAGCCCATTGGCACTTGTGTCTTCCCCTGCTGTCCTCACCTGTTTCCCATTCCCTGTACCATGCAGCTTGAGCGACCTGAATTGCAAACAACTCTTGTCGGAATGCAATGAGGGGAGATATGTGAATGCAGCAGGACCACGGGATTAGGCCCAGGAAGTGCCCCAACCAAAGAAGGCATTCTTTACCCCTCTGGTCTACACCCTGAAGCAAGAAGGCACGGTGGGCAGAGAGGGACAGAGGCCTGTGGCCCAGAATGCCCTGGCTCTATTTCCTTCTCGTTGGTACATGGGCGGGGGTGCGCCCGTCCCATGGCGAGCATCCTGGCCTTCCTCGCCACCATCTCCATCAGCGGCTAAGTTCCTGAGGCTTCTCCCCTGCTCTCATACTTGCTGCACCCCAAACTCCCTGAGATTCTCTCTTCATGCCCTCCTTGTCCCTGCCTTCCTGCTCCTTCCACTCCTAGAATTAGCCTTCCTGGCTCCAGACTCCTATCAGCTCACGCGTGCCACCGGGCCTCTGCCTCTTTGCTTCTGCCTCTGCTTCCCATTTTCCCCCTCCTCCTTCTGAGCTTCACAGGCTGCACAGCTCCCGACGCATCTCTTCCCTTCCTCTGAGGAATTCAGAAGCCCCTCCCTCTTCCTGGCCCTTCTTAACTGCTCCAATTCGCCCTCTGCTCTCAGCCTCTGTACTCCTGGCCTCTCCCAGTCCTCTCGTGCACAACAGTCCGCATTCATCTAAGCTGTTGTCTCCCTGTTCTGTCCCCAAATCCCTCTGCTTCTTTGCTCTGTGCAGGAGGTGTGTATATGAGGTAGGAGGGTAGCGGCCTTCCTTTTCTACCTTGTGGCTCCCTCTACTGCGACTGACATCCTATTAGTCTGGATAAAGCATCTGCTCACTTGACCGAGACCACTTGAAATCCTTCAGTGGCCCGCGAGGTAGCTGCCTGGCGTGATTCTGAGGTTGCAGGACTGCGCATGCGCGGCCCGCCGTGCAGCAAAGCCTCCAGGAGGTGGCTGGATGTTTTGCGTTTCTATGCCTTGCCCAGTGTGCTGAGGTGCATTTGCATTTGCATTCCAACAGGATCAGCTTTAGCGGGAGGGGGAGTGACGCCTCTTAGCGGTAGTCAGTTGTTGCTCACAGCCCATCAGGCCCTGCTTATGCCTCCTTGACTGTACATGCGCCCCAGGGGTGCTGGGAATCCTCTGGGCGGTGCCTGCAGGTTAGGCTCTCTGTGACGTGGTCAGGTTCTAGGCGCCACCTGCTGACGTGTGCCAGTGTTCCAAGTGGAGTTGCCATAGCGAAAGGGATGCGAAGGCCCTTAGGGGTTGGCTCTGACTGCTCACCAGTTCTCACAGGCCAACAGGGAAGTGCAGGAGCTCTGGAGCCTCAAATCGCGCACCTGGAAACCCCGCTGGGACGGGCTGGGTCCACTTTTCACCTCCGCTCCCGCTCCATCCCACATCCTGGCTGAACCCGTGTTGGACAGCTCCCCCACCTCCTCTGCCCTTGCCAGTCCTGGAAGTGGCCGGTGTCTGAATCCGCCACCTCTCTCCCCATCCACGTCATCTGTTCGATGACAGCAGAATGGAGATTCAAGGTCAGCAGGTGAGGGGTTATTGGGTTCTCCTAACTGCACAGGTGACCGCTCCACTCTTGTTTGCCCTCTTGCCTGGCCCCTCTGGCCCACATCTCTGCCAGATCCTTCCTCCTACCGAGTAGCGGTGGGTCATAATGGCTATAGGCAGGAGCTGGCAATGCGGGGGCCTTTGGCTCACAGCCATACGTTTAAGGCTCCTTCTGGGTGCTATGCTCAGACACCAGGGAAAGGGCATTCTGACGCTTCCCTGCGTTGGCCAAGGCACCCTGGCTCCCAGCAATGCTATTCGTAGGCGTCATCATCACTGTCATGCGGATCGCCAACAGCAGTGGCTGCTTAGCATCCCCGGACTCATGTCTGGAGACCTTGGAGAAGCAGACAGCACTAAAGGCAGCCTTGCCAAGTGAATGGTTTCCTGGGAATTTCAAGCGAGCAAGTATAAAGTGCACAAACTTTGAATTCCATCTGTTCAACGTCATATCTGACACACTCATGCTACCGCACATGAACAGAGAATTTCTCACATGCAAGCCCACTCTCCATCTCTGTCTTTCTCTGTCACTCGCCGCAGCCTCCACATGCTCACTCAGAACACACTGTGACGGGACCTCCTGGATCCACATCCAGATGCCTATTTACACATATCCAGACCTATGTTTAGGAAGTGCACCCATGTACGCTGTCAGGAACACACACGCACTCGTACAGACAATCACGGACACTCTCGCCCTTGCGAGCACACCCAGTACACCGTGGCATGGAAGGTGCTAAGGGTTTTCAGGGCACTGGGTCCGACTTGATCGAATCAAGCCTGATATTGTTGTGGTGGGCGTGGCTAGGGAGCTCAGCGCTGCATATAGGCCAGCCCATTGGCACTTGTGTCTTCCCCTGCTGTCCTCACCTCTTTCCCATTCCCTGTACCATGCAGCTTGAGCGACCTGAATTGCAAACAACTCTTGTCGGAATGCAATGAGGGGAGATATGTGAATGCAGCAGGACCACGGGATTAGGCCCAGGAAGTGCCCCAACCAAAGAAGGCATTCTTTACCCCTCTGGTCTACACCCTGAAGCAAGAAGGCACGGTGGGCAGAGAGGGACAGAGGCCTGTGGCCCAGAATGCCCTGGCTCTATTTCCTTCTCGTTGGTACATGGGCGGGGGTGCGCCCGTCCCATGGCGAGCATCCTGGCCTTCCTCGCCACCATCTCCATCAGCGGCTAAGTTCCTGAGGCTTCTCCCCTGCTCTCATACTTGCTGCACCCCAAACTCCCTGAGATTCTCTCTTCATGCCCTCCTTGTCCCTGCCTTCCTGCTCCTTCCACTCCTAGAATTAGCCTTCCTGGCTCCAGACTCCTATCAGCTCACGCGTGCCACCGGGCCTCTGCCTCTTTGCTTCTGCCTCTGCTTCCCATTTTCCCCCTCCTCCTTCTGAGCTTCACAGGCTGCACAGCTCCCGACGCATCTCTTCCCTTCCTCTGAGGAATTCAGAAGCCCCTCCCTCTTCCTGGCCCTTCTTAACTGCTCCAATTCGCCCTCTGCTCTCAGCCTCTGTACTCCTGGCCTCTCCCAGTCCTCTCGTGCACAACAGTCCGCATTCATCTAAGCTGTTGTCTCCCTGTTCTGTCCCCAAATCCCTCTGCTTCTTTGCTCTGTGCAGGAGGTGTGTATATGAGGTAGGAGGGTAGCGGCCTTCCTTTTCTACCTTGTGGCTCCCTCTACTGCGACTGACATCCTATTAGTCTGGATAAAGCATCTGCTCACTTGACCGAGACCACTTGAAATCCTTCAGTGGCCCGCGAGGTAGCTGCCTGGCGTGATTCTGAGGTTGCAGGACTGCGCATGCGCGGCCCGCCGTGCAGCAAAGCCTCCAGGAGGTGGCTGGATGTTTTGCGTTTCTATGCCTTGCCCAGTGTGCTGAGGTGCATTTGCATTTGCATTCCAACAGGATCAGCTTTAGCGGGAGGGGGAGTGACGCCTCTTAGCGGTAGTCAGTTGTTGCTCACAGGCCATCAGGCCCTGCTTATGCCTCCTTGACTGTACATGCGCCCCAGGGGTGCTGGGAATCCTCTGGGCGGTGCCTGCAGGTTAGGCTCTCTGTGACGTGGTCAGGTTCTAGGCGCCACCTGCTGACGTGTGCCAGTGTTCCAAGTGGAGTTGCCATAGCGAAAGGGATGCGAAGGCCCTTAGGGGTTGGCTCTGACTGCTCACCAGTTCTCACAGGCCAACAGGGAAGTGCAGGAGCTCTGGAGCCTCAAATCGCGCACCTGGAAACCCCGCTGGGACGGGCTGGGTCCACTTTTCACCTCCGCTCCCGCTCCATCCCACATCCTGGCTGAACCCGTGTTGGACAGCTCCCCCACCTCCTCTGCCCTTGCCAGTCCTGGAAGTGGCCGGTGTCTGAATCCGCCACCTCTCTCCCCATCCACGTCATCTGTTCGATGACAGCAGAATGGAGATTCAAGGTCAGCAGGTGAGGGGTTATTGGGTTCTCCTAACTGCACAGGTGACCGCTCCACTCTTGTTTGCCCTCTTGCCTGGCCCCTCTGGCCCACATCTCTGCCAGATCCTTCCTCCTACCGAGTAGCGGTGGGTCATAATGGCTATAGGCAGGAGCTGGCAATGCGGGGGCCTTTGGCTCACAGCCATACGTTTAAGGCTCCTTCTGGGTGCTATGCTCAGACACCAGGGAAAGGGCATTCTGACGCTTCCCTGCGTTGGCCAAGGCACCCTGGCTCCCAGCAATGCTATTCGTAGGCGTCATCATCACTGTCATGCGGATCGCCAACAGCAGTGGCTGCTTAGCATCCCCGGACTCATGTCTGGAGACCTTGGAGAAGCAGACAGCACTAAAGGCAGCCTTGCCAAGTGAATGGTTTCCTGGGAATTTCAAGCGAGCAAGTATAAAGTGCACAAACTTTGAATTCCATCTGTTCAACGTCATATCTGACACACTCATGCTACCGCACATGAACAGAGAATTTCTCACATGCAAGCCCACTCTCCATCTCTGTCTTTCTCTGTCACTCGCCGCAGCCTCCACATGCTCACTCAGAACACACTGTGACGGGACCTCCTGGATCCACATCCAGATGCCTATTTACACATATCCAGACCTATGTTTAGGAAGTGCACCCATGTACGCTGTCAGGAACACACACGCACTCGTACAGACAATCACGGACACTCTCGCCCTTGCGAGCACACCCAGTACACCGTGGCATGGAAGGTGCTAAGGGTTTTCAGGGCACTGGGTCCGACTTGATCGAATCAAGCCTGATATTGTTGTGGTGGGCGTGGCTAGGGAGCTCAGCGCTGCATATAGGCCAGCCCATTGGCACTTGTGTCTTCCCCTGCTGTCCTCACCTCTTTCCCATTCCCTGTACCATGCAGCTTGAGCGACCTGAATTGCAAACAACTCTTGTCGGAATGCAATGAGGGGAGATATGTGAATGCAGCAGGACCACGGGATTAGGCCCAGGAAGTGCCCCAACCAAAGAAGGCATTCTTTACCCCTCTGGTCTACACCCTGAAGCAAGAAGGCACGGTGGGCAGAGAGGGACAGAGGCCTGTGGCCCAGAATGCCCTGGCTCTATTTCCTTCTCGTTGGTACATGGGCGGGGGTGCGCCCGTCCCATGGCGAGCATCCTGGCCTTCCTCGCCACCATCTCCATCAGCGGCTAAGTTCCTGAGGCTTCTCCCCTGCTCTCATACTTGCTGCACCCCAAACTCCCTGAGATTCTCTCTTCATGCCCTCCTTGTCCCTGCCTTCCTGCTCCTTCCACTCCTAGAATTAGCCTTCCTGGCTCCAGACTCCTATCAGCTCACGCGTGCCACCGGGCCTCTGCCTCTTTGCTTCTGCCTCTGCTTCCCATTTTCCCCCTCCTCCTTCTGAGCTTCACAGGCTGCACAGCTCCCGACGCATCTCTTCCCTTCCTCTGAGGAATTCAGAAGCCCCTCCCTCTTCCTGGCCCTTCTTAACTGCTCCAATTCGCCCTCTGCTCTCAGCCTCTGTACTCCTGGCCTCTCCCAGTCCTCTCGTGCACAACAGTCCGCATTCATCTAAGCTGTTGTCTCCCTGTTCTGTCCCCAAATCCCTCTGCTTCTTTGCTCTGTGCAGGAGGTGTGTATATGAGGTAGGAGGGTAGCGGCCTTCCTTTTCTACCTTGTGGCTCCCTCTACTGCGACTGACATCCTATTAGTCTGGATAAAGCATCTGCTCACTTGACCGAGACCACTTGAAATCCTTCAGTGGCCCGCGAGGTAGCTGCCTGGCGTGATTCTGAGGTTGCAGGACTGCGCATGCGCGGCCCGCCGTGCAGCAAAGCCTCCAGGAGGTGGCTGGATGTTTTGCGTTTCTATGCCTTGCCCAGTGTGCTGAGGTGCATTTGCATTTGCATTCCAACAGGATCAGCTTTAGCGGGAGGGGGAGTGACGCCTCTTAGCGGTAGTCAGTTGTTGCTCACAGCCCATCAGGCCCTGCTTATGCCTCCTTGACTGTACATGCGCCCCAGGGGTGCTGGGAATCCTCTGGGCGGTGCCTGCAGGTTAGGCTCTCTGTGACGTGGTCAGGTTCTAGGCGCCACCTGCTGACGTGTGCCAGTGTTCCAAGTGGAGTTGCCATAGCGAAAGGGATGCGAAGGCCCTTAGGGGTTGGCTCTGACTGCTCACCAGTTCTCACAGGCCAACAGGGAAGTGCAGGAGCTCTGGAGCCTCAAATCGCGCACCTGGAAACCCCGCTGGGACGGGCTGGGTCCACTTTTCACCTCCGCTCCCGCTCCATCCCACATCCTGGCTGAACCCGTGTTGGACAGCTCCCCCACCTCCTCTGCCCTTGCCAGTCCTGGAAGTGGCCGGTGTCTGAATCCGCCACCTCTCTCCCCATCCACGTCATCTGTTCGATGACAGCAGAATGGAGATTCAAGGTCAGCAGGTGAGGGGTTATTGGGTTCTCCTAACTGCACAGGTGACCGCTCCACTCTTGTTTGCCCTCTTGCCTGGCCCCTCTGGCCCACATCTCTGCCAGATCCTTCCTCCTACCGAGTAGCGGTGGGTCATAATGGCTATAGGCAGGAGCTGGCAATGCGGGGGCCTTTGGCTCACAGCCATACGTTTAAGGCTCCTTCTGGGTGCTATGCTCAGACACCAGGGAAAGGGCATTCTGACGCTTCCCTGCGTTGGCCAAGGCACCCTGGCTCCCAGCAATGCTATTCGTAGGCGTCATCATCACTGTCATGCGGATCGCCAACAGCAGTGGCTGCTTAGCATCCCCGGACTCATGTCTGGAGACCTTGGAGAAGCAGACAGCACTAAAGGCAGCCTTGCCAAGTGAATGGTTTCCTGGGAATTTCAAGCGAGCAAGTATAAAGTGCACAAACTTTGAATTCCATCTGTTCAACGTCATATCTGACACACTCATGCTACCGCACATGAACAGAGAATTTCTCACATGCAAGCCCACTCTCCATCTCTGTCTTTCTCTGTCACTCGCCGCAGCCTCCACATGCTCACTCAGAACACACTGTGACGGGACCTCCTGGATCCACATCCAGATGCCTATTTACACATATCCAGACCTATGTTTAGGAAGTGCACCCATGTACGCTGTCAGGAACACACACGCACTCGTACAGACAATCACGGACACTCTCGCCCTTGCGAGCACACCCAGTACACCGTGGCATGGAAGGTGCTAAGGGTTTTCAGGGCACTGGGTCCGACTTGATCGAATCAAGCCTGATATTGTTGTGGTGGGCGTGGCTAGGGAGCTCAGCGCTGCATATAGGCCAGCCCATTGGCACTTGTGTCTTCCCCTGCTGTCCTCACCTGTTTCCCATTCCCTGTACCATGCAGCTTGAGCGACCTGAATTGCAAACAACTCTTGTCGGAATGCAATGAGGGGAGATATGTGAATGCAGCAGGACCACGGGATTAGGCCCAGGAAGTGCCCCAACCAAAGAAGGCATTCTTTACCCCTCTGGTCTACACCCTGAAGCAAGAAGGCACGGTGGGCAGAGAGGGACAGAGGCCTGTGGCCCAGAATGCCCTGGCTCTATTTCCTTCTCGTTGGTACATGGGCGGGGGTGCGCCCGTCCCATGGCGAGCATCCTGGCCTTCCTCGCCACCATCTCCATCAGCGGCTAAGTTCCTGAGGCTTCTCCCCTGCTCTCATACTTGCTGCACCCCAAACTCCCTGAGATTCTCTCTTCATGCCCTCCTTGTCCCTGCCTTCCTGCTCCTTCCACTCCTAGAATTAGCCTTCCTGGCTCCAGACTCCTATCAGCTCACGCGTGCCACCGGGCCTCTGCCTCTTTGCTTCTGCCTCTGCTTCCCATTTTCCCCCTCCTCCTTCTGAGCTTCACAGGCTGCACAGCTCCCGACGCATCTCTTCCCTTCCTCTGAGGAATTCAGAAGCCCCTCCCTCTTCCTGGCCCTTCTTAACTGCTCCAATTCGCCCTCTGCTCTCAGCCTCTGTACTCCTGGCCTCTCCCAGTCCTCTCGTGCACAACAGTCCGCATTCATCTAAGCTGTTGTCTCCCTGTTCTGTCCCCAAATCCCTCTGCTTCTTTGCTCTGTGCAGGAGGTGTGTATATGAGGTAGGAGGGTAGCGGCCTTCCTTTTCTACCTTGTGGCTCCCTCTACTGCGACTGACATCCTATTAGTCTGGATAAAGCATCTGCTCACTTGACCGAGACCACTTGAAATCCTTCAGTGGCCCGCGAGGTAGCTGCCTGGCGTGATTCTGAGGTTGCAGGACTGCGCATGCGCGGCCCGCCGTGCAGCAAAGCCTCCAGGAGGTGGCTGGATGTTTTGCGTTTCTATGCCTTGCCCAGTGTGCTGAGGTGCATTTGCATTTGCATTCCAACAGGATCAGCTTTAGCGGGAGGGGGAGTGACGCCTCTTAGCGGTAGTCAGTTGTTGCTCACAGCCCATCAGGCCCTGCTTATGCCTCCTTGACTGTACATGCGCCCCAGGGGTGCTGGGAATCCTCTGGGCGGTGCCTGCAGGTTAGGCTCTCTGTGACGTGGTCAGGTTCTAGGCGCCACCTGCTGACGTGTGCCAGTGTTCCAAGTGGAGTTGCCATAGCGAAAGGGATGCGAAGGCCCTTAGGGGTTGGCTCTGACTGCTCACCAGTTCTCACAGGCCAACAGGGAAGTGCAGGAGCTCTGGAGCCTCAAATCGCGCACCTGGAAACCCCGCTGGGACGGGCTGGGTCCACTTTTCACCTCCGCTCCCGCTCCATCCCACATCCTGGCTGAACCCGTGTTGGACAGCTCCCCCACCTCCTCTGCCCTTGCCAGTCCTGGAAGTGGCCGGTGTCTGAATCCGCCACCTCTCTCCCCATCCACGTCATCTGTTCGATGACAGCAGAATGGAGATTCAAGGTCAGCAGGTGAGGGGTTATTGGGTTCTCCTAACTGCACAGGTGACCGCTCCACTCTTGTTTGCCCTCTTGCCTGGCCCCTCTGGCCCACATCTCTGCCAGATCCTTCCTCCTACCGAGTAGCGGTGGGTCATAATGGCTATAGGCAGGAGCTGGCAATGCGGGGGCCTTTGGCTCACAGCCATACGTTTAAGGCTCCTTCTGGGTGCTATGCTCAGACACCAGGGAAAGGGCATTCTGACGCTTCCCTGCGTTGGCCAAGGCACCCTGGCTCCCAGCAATGCTATTCGTAGGCGTCATCATCACTGTCATGCGGATCGCCAACAGCAGTGGCTGCTTAGCATCCCCGGACTCATGTCTGGAGACCTTGGAGAAGCAGACAGCACTAAAGGCAGCCTTGCCAAGTGAATGGTTTCCTGGGAATTTCAAGCGAGCAAGTATAAAGTGCACAAACTTTGAATTCCATCTGTTCAACGTCATATCTGACACACTCATGCTACCGCACATGAACAGAGAATTTCTCACATGCAAGCCCACTCTCCATCTCTGTCTTTCTCTGTCACTCGCCGCAGCCTCCACATGCTCACTCAGAACACACTGTGACGGGACCTCCTGGATCCACATCCAGATGCCTATTTACACATATCCAGACCTATGTTTAGGAAGTGCACCCATGTACGCTGTCAGGAACACACACGCACTCGTACAGACAATCACGGACACTCTCGCCCTTGCGAGCACACCCAGTACACCGTGGCATGGAAGGTGCTAAGGGTTTTCAGGGCACTGGGTCCGACTTGATCGAATCAAGCCTGATATTGTTGTGGTGGGCGTGGCTAGGGAGCTCAGCGCTGCATATAGGCCAGCCCATTGGCACTTGTGTCTTCCCCTGCTGTCCTCACCTGTTTCCCATTCCCTGTACCATGCAGCTTGAGCGACCTGAATTGCAAACAACTCTTGTCGGAATGCAATGAGGGGAGATATGTGAATGCAGCAGGACCACGGGATTAGGCCCAGGAAGTGCCCCAACCAAAGAAGGCATTCTTTACCCCTCTGGTCTACACCCTGAAGCAAGAAGGCACGGTGGGCAGAGAGGGACAGAGGCCTGTGGCCCAGAATGCCCTGGCTCTATTTCCTTCTCGTTGGTACATGGGCGGGGGTGCGCCCGTCCCATGGCGAGCATCCTGGCCTTCCTCGCCACCATCTCCATCAGCGGCTAAGTTCCTGAGGCTTCTCCCCTGCTCTCATACTTGCTGCACCCCAAACTCCCTGAGATTCTCTCTTCATGCCCTCCTTGTCCCTGCCTTCCTGCTCCTTCCACTCCTAGAATTAGCCTTCCTGGCTCCAGACTCCTATCAGCTCACGCGTGCCACCGGGCCTCTGCCTCTTTGCTTCTGCCTCTGCTTCCCATTTTCCCCCTCCTCCTTCTGAGCTTCACAGGCTGCACAGCTCCCGACGCATCTCTTCCCTTCCTCTGAGGAATTCAGAAGCCCCTCCCTCTTCCTGGCCCTTCTTAACTGCTCCAATTCGCCCTCTGCTCTCAGCCTCTGTACTCCTGGCCTCTCCCAGTCCTCTCGTGCACAACAGTCCGCATTCATCTAAGCTGTTGTCTCCCTGTTCTGTCCCCAAATCCCTCTGCTTCTTTGCTCTGTGCAGGAGGTGTGTATATGAGGTAGGAGGGTAGCGGCCTTCCTTTTCTACCTTGTGGCTCCCTCTACTGCGACTGACATCCTATTAGTCTGGATAAAGCATCTGCTCACTTGACCGAGACCACTTGAAATCCTTCAGTGGCCCGCGAGGTAGCTGCCTGGCGTGATTCTGAGGTTGCAGGACTGCGCATGCGCGGCCCGCCGTGCAGCAAAGCCTCCAGGAGGTGGCTGGATGTTTTGCGTTTCTATGCCTTGCCCAGTGTGCTGAGGTGCATTTGCATTTGCATTCCAACAGGATCAGCTTTAGCGGGAGGGGGAGTGACGCCTCTTAGCGGTAGTCAGTTGTTGCTCACAGCCCATCAGGCCCTGCTTATGCCTCCTTGACTGTACATGCGCCCCAGGGGTGCTGGGAATCCTCTGGGCGGTGCCTGCAGGTTAGGCTCTCTGTGACGTGGTCAGGTTCTAGGCGCCACCTGCTGACGTGTGCCAGTGTTCCAAGTGGAGTTGCCATAGCGAAAGGGATGCGAAGGCCCTTAGGGGTTGGCTCTGACTGCTCACCAGTTCTCACAGGCCAACAGGGAAGTGCAGGAGCTCTGGAGCCTCAAATCGCGCACCTGGAAACCCCGCTGGGACGGGCTGGGTCCACTTTTCACCTCCGCTCCCGCTCCATCCCACATCCTGGCTGAACCCGTGTTGGACAGCTCCCCCACCTCCTCTGCCCTTGCCAGTCCTGGAAGTGGCCGGTGTCTGAATCCGCCACCTCTCTCCCCATCCACGTCATCTGTTCGATGACAGCAGAATGGAGATTCAAGGTCAGCAGGTGAGGGGTTATTGGGTTCTCCTAACTGCACAGGTGACCGCTCCACTCTTGTTTGCCCTCTTGCCTGGCCCCTCTGGCCCACATCTCTGCCAGATCCTTCCTCCTACCGAGTAGCGGTGGGTCATAATGGCTATAGGCAGGAGCTGGCAATGCGGGGGCCTTTGGCTCACAGCCATACGTTTAAGGCTCCTTCTGGGTGCTATGCTCAGACACCAGGGAAAGGGCATTCTGACGCTTCCCTGCGTTGGCCAAGGCACCCTGGCTCCCAGCAATGCTATTCGTAGGCGTCATCATCACTGTCATGCGGATCGCCAACAGCAGTGGCTGCTTAGCATCCCCGGACTCATGTCTGGAGACCTTGGAGAAGCAGACAGCACTAAAGGCAGCCTTGCCAAGTGAATGGTTTCCTGGGAATTTCAAGCGAGCAAGTATAAAGTGCACAAACTTTGAATTCCATCTGTTCAACGTCATATCTGACACACTCATGCTACCGCACATGAACAGAGAATTTCTCACATGCAAGCCCACTCTCCATCTCTGTCTTTCTCTGTCACTCGCCGCAGCCTCCACATGCTCACTCAGAACACACTGTGACGGGACCTCCTGGATCCACATCCAGATGCCTATTTACACATATCCAGACCTATGTTTAGGAAGTGCACCCATGTACGCTGTCAGGAACACACACGCACTCGTACAGACAATCACGGACACTCTCGCCCTTGCGAGCACACCCAGTACACCGTGGCATGGAAGGTGCTAAGGGTTTTCAGGGCACTGGGTCCGACTTGATCGAATCAAGCCTGATATTGTTGTGGTGGGCGTGGCTAGGGAGCTCAGCGCTGCATATAGGCCAGCCCATTGGCACTTGTGTCTTCCCCTGCTGTCCTCACCTGTTTCCCATTCCCTGTACCATGCAGCTTGAGCGACCTGAATTGCAAACAACTCTTGTCGGAATGCAATGAGGGGAGATATGTGAATGCAGCAGGACCACGGGATTAGGCCCAGGAAGTGCCCCAACCAAAGAAGGCATTCTTTACCCCTCTGGTCTACACCCTGAAGCAAGAAGGCACGGTGGGCAGAGAGGGACAGAGGCCTGTGGCCCAGAATGCCCTGGCTCTATTTCCTTCTCGTTGGTACATGGGCGGGGGTGCGCCCGTCCCATGGCGAGCATCCTGGCCTTCCTCGCCACCATCTCCATCAGCGGCTAAGTTCCTGAGGCTTCTCCCCTGCTCTCATACTTGCTGCACCCCAAACTCCCTGAGATTCTCTCTTCATGCCCTCCTTGTCCCTGCCTTCCTGCTCCTTCCACTCCTAGAATTAGCCTTCCTGGCTCCAGACTCCTATCAGCTCACGCGTGCCACCGGGCCTCTGCCTCTTTGCTTCTGCCTCTGCTTCCCATTTTCCCCCTCCTCCTTCTGAGCTTCACAGGCTGCACAGCTCCCGACGCATCTCTTCCCTTCCTCTGAGGAATTCAGAAGCCCCTCCCTCTTCCTGGCCCTTCTTAACTGCTCCAATTCGCCCTCTGCTCTCAGCCTCTGTACTCCTGGCCTCTCCCAGTCCTCTCGTGCACAACAGTCCGCATTCATCTAAGCTGTTGTCTCCCTGTTCTGTCCCCAAATCCCTCTGCTTCTTTGCTCTGTGCAGGAGGTGTGTATATGAGGTAGGAGGGTAGCGGCCTTCCTTTTCTACCTTGTGGCTCCCTCTACTGCGACTGACATCCTATTAGTCTGGATAAAGCATCTGCTCACTTGACCGAGACCACTTGAAATCCTTCAGTGGCCCGCGAGGTAGCTGCCTGGCGTGATTCTGAGGTTGCAGGACTGCGCATGCGCGGCCCGCCGTGCAGCAAAGCCTCCAGGAGGTGGCTGGATGTTTTGCGTTTCTATGCCTTGCCCAGTGTGCTGAGGTGCATTTGCATTTGCATTCCAACAGGATCAGCTTTAGCGGGAGGGGGAGTGACGCCTCTTAGCGGTAGTCAGTTGTTGCTCACAGCCCATCAGGCCCTGCTTATGCCTCCTTGACTGTACATGCGCCCCAGGGGTGCTGGGAATCCTCTGGGCGGTGCCTGCAGGTTAGGCTCTCTGTGACGTGGTCAGGTTCTAGGCGCCACCTGCTGACGTGTGCCAGTGTTCCAAGTGGAGTTGCCATAGCGAAAGGGATGCGAAGGCCCTTAGGGGTTGGCTCTGACTGCTCACCAGTTCTCACAGGCCAACAGGGAAGTGCAGGAGCTCTGGAGCCTCAAATCGCGCACCTGGAAACCCCGCTGGGACGGGCTGGGTCCACTTTTCACCTCCGCTCCCGCTCCATCCCACATCCTGGCTGAACCCGTGTTGGACAGCTCCCCCACCTCCTCTGCCCTTGCCAGTCCTGGAAGTGGCCGGTGTCTGAATCCGCCACCTCTCTCCCCATCCACGTCATCTGTTCGATGACAGCAGAATGGAGATTCAAGGTCAGCAGGTGAGGGGTTATTGGGTTCTCCTAACTGCACAGGTGACCGCTCCACTCTTGTTTGCCCTCTTGCCTGGCCCCTCTGGCCCACATCTCTGCCAGATCCTTCCTCCTACCGAGTAGCGGTGGGTCATAATGGCTATAGGCAGGAGCTGGCAATGCGGGGGCCTTTGGCTCACAGCCATACGTTTAAGGCTCCTTCTGGGTGCTATGCTCAGACACCAGGGAAAGGGCATTCTGACGCTTCCCTGCGTTGGCCAAGGCACCCTGGCTCCCAGCAATGCTATTCGTAGGCGTCATCATCACTGTCATGCGGATCGCCAACAGCAGTGGCTGCTTAGCATCCCCGGACTCATGTCTGGAGACCTTGGAGAAGCAGACAGCACTAAAGGCAGCCTTGCCAAGTGAATGGTTTCCTGGGAATTTCAAGCGAGCAAGTATAAAGTGCACAAACTTTGAATTCCATCTGTTCAACGTCATATCTGACACACTCATGCTACCGCACATGAACAGAGAATTTCTCACATGCAAGCCCACTCTCCATCTCTGTCTTTCTCTGTCACTCGCCGCAGCCTCCACATGCTCACTCAGAACACACTGTGACGGGACCTCCTGGATCCACATCCAGATGCCTATTTACACATATCCAGACCTATGTTTAGGAAGTGCACCCATGTACGCTGTCAGGAACACACACGCACTCGTACAGACAATCACGGACACTCTCGCCCTTGCGAGCACACCCAGTACACCGTGGCATGGAAGGTGCTAAGGGTTTTCAGGGCACTGGGTCCGACTTGATCGAATCAAGCCTGATATTGTTGTGGTGGGCGTGGCTAGGGAGCTCAGCGCTGCATATAGGCCAGCCCATTGGCACTTGTGTCTTCCCCTGCTGTCCTCACCTGTTTCCCATTCCCTGTACCATGCAGCTTGAGCGACCTGAATTGCAAACAACTCTTGTCGGAATGCAATGAGGGGAGATATGTGAATGCAGCAGGACCACGGGATTAGGCCCAGGAAGTGCCCCAACCAAAGAAGGCATTCTTTACCCCTCTGGTCTACACCCTGAAGCAAGAAGGCACGGTGGGCAGAGAGGGACAGAGGCCTGTGGCCCAGAATGCCCTGGCTCTATTTCCTTCTCGTTGGTACATGGGCGGGGGTGCGCCCGTCCCATGGCGAGCATCCTGGCCTTCCTCGCCACCATCTCCATCAGCGGCTAAGTTCCTGAGGCTTCTCCCCTGCTCTCATACTTGCTGCACCCCAAACTCCCTGAGATTCTCTCTTCATGCCCTCCTTGTCCCTGCCTTCCTGCTCCTTCCACTCCTAGAATTAGCCTTCCTGGCTCCAGACTCCTATCAGCTCACGCGTGCCACCGGGCCTCTGCCTCTTTGCTTCTGCCTCTGCTTCCCATTTTCCCCCTCCTCCTTCTGAGCTTCACAGGCTGCACAGCTCCCGACGCATCTCTTCCCTTCCTCTGAGGAATTCAGAAGCCCCTCCCTCTTCCTGGCCCTTCTTAACTGCTCCAATTCGCCCTCTGCTCTCAGCCTCTGTACTCCTGGCCTCTCCCAGTCCTCTCGTGCACAACAGTCCGCATTCATCTAAGCTGTTGTCTCCCTGTTCTGTCCCCAAATCCCTCTGCTTCTTTGCTCTGTGCAGGAGGTGTGTATATGAGGTAGGAGGGTAGCGGCCTTCCTTTTCTACCTTGTGGCTCCCTCTACTGCGACTGACATCCTATTAGTCTGGATAAAGCATCTGCTCACTTGACCGAGACCACTTGAAATCCTTCAGTGGCCCGCGAGGTAGCTGCCTGGCGTGATTCTGAGGTTGCAGGACTGCGCATGCGCGGCCCGCCGTGCAGCAAAGCCTCCAGGAGGTGGCTGGATGTTTTGCGTTTCTATGCCTTGCCCAGTGTGCTGAGGTGCATTTGCATTTGCATTCCAACAGGATCAGCTTTAGCGGGAGGGGGAGTGACGCCTCTTAGCGGTAGTCAGTTGTTGCTCACAGCCCATCAGGCCCTGCTTATGCCTCCTTGACTGTACATGCGCCCCAGGGGTGCTGGGAATCCTCTGGGCGGTGCCTGCAGGTTAGGCTCTCTGTGACGTGGTCAGGTTCTAGGCGCCACCTGCTGACGTGTGCCAGTGTTCCAAGTGGAGTTGCCATAGCGAAAGGGATGCGAAGGCCCTTAGGGGTTGGCTCTGACTGCTCACCAGTTCTCACAGGCCAACAGGGAAGTGCAGGAGCTCTGGAGCCTCAAATCGCGCACCTGGAAACCCCGCTGGGACGGGCTGGGTCCACTTTTCACCTCCGCTCCCGCTCCATCCCACATCCTGGCTGAACCCGTGTTGGACAGCTCCCCCACCTCCTCTGCCCTTGCCAGTCCTGGAAGTGGCCGGTGTCTGAATCCGCCACCACTCTCCCCATCCACGTCATCTGTTCGATGACAGCAGAATGGAGATTCAAGGTCAGCAGGTGAGGGGTTATTGGGTTCTCCTAACTGCACAGGTGACCGCTCCACTCTTGTTTGCCCTCTTGCCTGGCCCCTCTGGCCCACATCTCTGCCAGATCCTTCCTCCTACCGAGTAGCGGTGGGTCATAATGGCTATAGGCAGGAGCTGGCAATGCGGGGGCCTTTGGCTCACAGCCATACGTTTAAGGCTCCTTCTGGGTGCTATGCTCAGACACCAGGGAAAGGGCATTCTGACGCTTCCCTGCGTTGGCCAAGGCACCCTGGCTCCCAGCAATGCTATTCGTAGGCGTCATCATCACTGTCATGCGGATCGCCAACAGCAGTGGCTGCTTAGCATCCCCGGACTCATGTCTGGAGACCTTGGAGAAGCAGACAGCACTAAAGGCAGCCTTGCCAAGTGAATGGTTTCCTGGGAATTTCAAGCGAGCAAGTATAAAGTGCACAAACTTTGAATTCCATCTGTTCAACGTCATATCTGACACACTCATGCTACCGCACATGAACAGAGAATTTCTCACATGCAAGCCCACTCTCCATCTCTGTCTTTCTCTGTCACTCGCCGCAGCCTCCACATGCTCACTCAGAACACACTGTGACGGGACCTCCTGGATCCACATCCAGATGCCTATTTACACATATCCAGACCTATGTTTAGGAAGTGCACCCATGTACGCTGTCAGGAACACACACGCACTCGTACAGACAATCACGGACACTCTCGCCCTTGCGAGCACACCCAGTACACCGTGGCATGGAAGGTGCTAAGGGTTTTCAGGGCACTGGGTCCGACTTGATCGAATCAAGCCTGATATTGTTGTGGTGGGCGTGGCTAGGGAGCTCAGCGCTGCATATAGGCCAGCCCATTGGCACTTGTGTCTTCCCCTGCTGTCCTCACCTGTTTCCCATTCCCTGTACCATGCAGCTTGAGCGACCTGAATTGCAAACAACTCTTGTCGGAATGCAATGAGGGGAGATATGTGAATGCAGCAGGACCACGGGATTAGGCCCAGGAAGTGCCCCAACCAAAGAAGGCATTCTTTACCCCTCTGGTCTACACCCTGAAGCAAGAAGGCACGGTGGGCAGAGAGGGACAGAGGCCTGTGGCCCAGAATGCCCTGGCTCTATTTCCTTCTCGTTGGTACATGGGCGGGGGTGCGCCCGTCCCATGGCGAGCATCCTGGCCTTCCTCGCCACCATCTCCATCAGCGGCTAAGTTCCTGAGGCTTCTCCCCTGCTCTCATACTTGCTGCACCCCAAACTCCCTGAGATTCTCTCTTCATGCCCTCCTTGTCCCTGCCTTCCTGCTCCTTCCACTCCTAGAATTAGCCTTCCTGGCTCCAGACTCCTATCAGCTCACGCGTGCCACCGGGCCTCTGCCTCTTTGCTTCTGCCTCTGCTTCCCATTTTCCCCCTCCTCCTTCTGAGCTTCACAGGCTGCACAGCTCCCGACGCATCTCTTCCCTTCCTCTGAGGAATTCAGAAGCCCCTCCCTCTTCCTGGCCCTTCTTAACTGCTCCAATTCGCCCTCTGCTCTCAGCCTCTGTACTCCTGGCCTCTCCCAGTCCTCTCGTGCACAACAGTCCGCATTCATCTAAGCTGTTGTCTCCCTGTTCTGTCCCCAAATCCCTCTGCTTCTTTGCTCTGTGCAGGAGGTGTGTATATGAGGTAGGAGGGTAGCGGCCTTCCTTTTCTACCTTGTGGCTCCCTCTACTGCGACTGACATCCTATTAGTCTGGATAAAGCATCTGCTCACTTGACCGAGACCACTTGAAATCCTTCAGTGGCCCGCGAGGTAGCTGCCTGGCGTGATTCTGAGGTTGCAGGACTGCGCATGCGCGGCCCGCCGTGCAGCAAAGCCTCCAGGAGGTGGCTGGATGTTTTGCGTTTCTATGCCTTGCCCAGTGTGCTGAGGTGCATTTGCATTTGCATTCCAACAGGATCAGCTTTAGCGGGAGGGGGAGTGACGCCTCTTAGCGGTAGTCAGTTGTTGCTCACAGCCCATCAGGCCCTGCTTATGCCTCCTTGACTGTACATGCGCCCCAGGGGTGCTGGGAATCCTCTGGGCGGTGCCTGCAGGTTAGGCTCTCTGTGACGTGGTCAGGTTCTAGGCGCCACCTGCTGACGTGTGCCAGTGTTCCAAGTGGAGTTGCCATAGCGAAAGGGATGCGAAGGCCCTTAGGGGTTGGCTCTGACTGCTCACCAGTTCTCACAGGCCAACAGGGAAGTGCAGGAGCTCTGGAGCCTCAAATCGCGCACCTGGAAACCCCGCTGGGACGGGCTGGGTCCACTTTTCACCTCCGCTCCCGCTCCATCCCACATCCTGGCTGAACCCGTGTTGGACAGCTCCCCCACCTCCTCTGCCCTTGCCAGTCCTGGAAGTGGCCGGTGTCTGAATCCGCCACCTCTCTCCCCATCCACGTCATCTGTTCGATGACAGCAGAATGGAGATTCAAGGTCAGCAGGTGAGGGGTTATTGGGTTCTCCTAACTGCACAGGTGACCGCTCCACTCTTGTTTGCCCTCTTGCCTGGCCCTCTGGCCCACATCTCTGCCAGATCCTTCCTCCTACCGAGTAGCGGTGGGTCATAATGGCTATAGGCAGGAGCTGGCAATGCGGGGGCCTTTGGCTCACAGCCATACGTTTAAGGCTCCTTCTGGGTGCTATGCTCAGACACCAGGGAAAGGGCATTCTGACGCTTCCCTGCGTTGGCCAAGGCACCCTGGCTCCCAGCAATGCTATTCGTAGGCGTCATCATCACTGTCATGCGGATCGCCAACAGCAGTGGCTGCTTAGCATCCCCGGACTCATGTCTGGAGACCTTGGAGAAGCAGACAGCACTAAAGGCAGCCTTGCCAAGTGAATGGTTTCCTGGGAATTTCAAGCGAGCAAGTATAAAGTGCACAAACTTTGAATTCCATCTGTTCAACGTCATATCTGACACACTCATGCTACCGCACATGAACAGAGAATTTCTCACATGCAAGCCCACTCTCCATCTCTGTCTTTCTCTGTCACTCGCCGCAGCCTCCACATGCTCACTCAGAACACACTGTGACGGGACCTCCTGGATCCACATCCAGATGCCTATTTACACATATCCAGACCTATGTTTAGGAAGTGCACCCATGTACGCTGTCAGGAACACACACGCACTCGTACAGACAATCACGGACACTCTCGCCCTTGCGAGCACACCCAGTACACCGTGGCATGGAAGGTGCTAAGGGTTTTCAGGGCACTGGGTCCGACTTGATCGAATCAAGCCTGATATTGTTGTGGTGGGCGTGGCTAGGGAGCTCAGCGCTGCATATAGGCCAGCCCATTGGCACTTGTGTCTTCCCCTGCTGTCCTCACCTGTTTCCCATTCCCTGTACCATGCAGCTTGAGCGACCTGAATTGCAAACAACTCTTGTCGGAATGCAATGAGGGGAGATATGTGAATGCAGCAGGACCACGGGATTAGGCCCAGGAAGTGCCCCAACCAAAGAAGGCATTCTTTACCCCTCTGGTCTACACCCTGAAGCAAGAAGGCACGGTGGGCAGAGAGGGACAGAGGCCTGTGGCCCAGAATGCCCTGGCTCTATTTCCTTCTCGTTGGTACATGGGCGGGGGTGCGCCCGTCCCATGGCGAGCATCCTGGCCTTCCTCGCCACCATCTCCATCAGCGGCTAAGTTCCTGAGGCTTCTCCCCTGCTCTCATACTTGCTGCACCCCAAACTCCCTGAGATTCTCTCTTCATGCCCTCCTTGTCCCTGCCTTCCTGCTCCTTCCACTCCTAGAATTAGCCTTCCTGGCTCCAGACTCCTATCAGCTCACGCGTGCCACCGGGCCTCTGCCTCTTTGCTTCTGCCTCTGCTTCCCATTTTCCCCCTCCTCCTTCTGAGCTTCACAGGCTGCACAGCTCCCGACGCATCTCTTCCCTTCCTCTGAGGAATTCAGAAGCCCCTCCCTCTTCCTGGCCCTTCTTAACTGCTCCAATTCGCCCTCTGCTCTCAGCCTCTGTACTCCTGGCCTCTCCCAGTCCTCTCGTGCACAACAGTCCGCATTCATCTAAGCTGTTGTCTCCCTGTTCTGTCCCCAAATCCCTCTGCTTCTTTGCTCTGTGCAGGAGGTGTGTATATGAGGTAGGAGGGTAGCGGCCTTCCTTTTCTACCTTGTGGCTCCCTCTACTGCGACTGACATCCTATTAGTCTGGATAAAGCATCTGCTCACTTGACCGAGACCACTTGAAATCCTTCAGTGGCCCGCGAGGTAGCTGCCTGGCGTGATTCTGAGGTTGCAGGACTGCGCATGCGCGGCCCGCCGTGCAGCAAAGCCTCCAGGAGGTGGCTGGATGTTTTGCGTTTCTATGCCTTGCCCAGTGTGCTGAGGTGCATTTGCATTTGCATTCCAACAGGATCAGCTTTAGCGGGAGGGGGAGTGACGCCTCTTAGCGGTAGTCAGTTGTTGCTCACAGCCCATCAGGCCCTGCTTATGCCTCCTTGACTGCACATGCGCCCCAGGGGTGCTGGGAAGCCTCTGGGCGGTGCCTGGAGGGTTAGGCGCTCTGTGACGTGATCAGGTTCTAGGCGCCACCTGCTGACGTGTGCCAGTGTTCCAAGTGGAGTTGCCATAGCGAAAGGGATGCGAAGGCCCTTAGGGGTTGGCTCTGACTGCTCACCAGTTCTCACAGGCCAACAGGGAAGTGCAGGACCTCCGGAGCCACAAATCGCACACCTGGAAACCCCGCTGGGACGGGCTGGGTCCACTTTTCACCTCCGCTCCCGCTCCATCCCACATCCTGGCTGAACCCGTGTTGGACAGCTCCCCCACCTCCTCTGCCCTTGCCAGTCCTGGAAGTGGCCGGTGTCTGAATCCGCCACCTCTCTCCCCATCCACGTCATCTGTTCGATGACAGCAGAATGGAGATTCAAGGTCAGCAGGTGAGGGGTTATTGGGTTCTCCTAACTGCACAGGTGACCGCTCCACTCTTGTTTGCCCTCTTGCCTGGCCTCTCTGGCCCACATCTCTGCCAGATCCTTCCTCCTACCGAGTAGCGGTGGGTCATAATGGCTATAGGCAGGAGCTGGCAATGCGGGGGCCTTTGGCTCACAGCCATACGTTTAAGGCTCCTTCTGGGTGCTATGCTCAGACACCAGGGAAAGGGAATTCTGACGCTTCCCTGCGTCGGCCAAGGCACCCTGGCTCCCAGCAATGGTATTCGTAGGCCTCATCATCACTGTCATGCAGATCGCCAACAGCAGTGGCTGCTTAGCATCCCCGGACTCACGTCTGGAGACCTTGGTGAAGCAGACAGCACTATAGGGAAGCCTTTGCCAAATGAATGGTTTCCTGGGAATTTCAAGCGAGCAAGTATAAAGTGCACAAACTTTGAATTCCATCTGTTCAACGTCATATCTGACACACTCATGCTACCTCACATGAAAAGAGAATTTCTCACATGCAAGCCCACTCTCCATCTCTGTCTTTCTCTGTCACTCGCCGCAGCCTCCACATGCTCACTCAGAACACACTGTGACGGGACCTCCTGGATCCACATCCAGATGCCTATTTACACATATCCAGACCTATGTTTAGGAAGTGCACCCATGTACGCTGTCAGGAACACACACGCACTCGTACAGACAATCACGGACACTCTCGCCCTTGCGAGCACACCCAGTACACCGTGGCATGGAAGGTGCTAAGGGTTTTCAGGGCACTGGGTCCGACTTGATCGAATCAAGCCTGATATTGTTGTGGTGGGCGTGGCTAGGGAGCTCAGCGCTGCATATAGGCCAGCCCATTGGCACTTGTGTCTTCCCCTGCTGTCCTCACCTGTTTCCCATTCCCTGTACCATGCAGCTTGAGCGACCTGAATTGCAAACAACTCTTGTCGGAATGCAATGAGGGGAGATATGTGAATGCAGCAGGACCACGGGATTAGGCCCAGGAAGTGCCCCAACCAAAGAAGGCATTCTTTACCCCTCTGGTCTACACCCTGAAGCAAGAAGGCACGGTGGGCAGAGAGGGACAGAGGCCTGTGGCCCAGAATGCCCTGGCTCTATTTCCTTCTCGTTGGTACATGGGCGGGGGTGCGCCCGTCCCATGGCGAGCATCCTGGCCTTCCTCGCCACCATCTCCATCAGCGGCTAAGTTCCTGAGGCTTCTCCCCTGCTCTCATACTTGCTGCACCCCAAACTCCCTGAGATTCTCTCTTCATGCCCTCCTTGTCCCTGCCTTCCTGCTCCTTCCACTCCTAGAATTAGCCTTCCTGGCTCCAGACTCCTATCAGCTCACGCGTGCCACCGGGCCTCTGCCTCTTTGCTTCTGCCTCTGCTTCCCATTTTCCCCCTCCTCCTTCTGAGCTTCACAGGCTGCACAGCTCCCGACGCATCTCTTCCCTTCCTCTGAGGAATTCAGAAGCCCCTCCCTCTTCCTGGCCCTTCTTAACTGCTCCAATTCGCCCTCTGCTCTCAGCCTCTGTACTCCTGGCCTCTCCCAGTCCTCTCGTGCACAACAGTCCGCATTCATCTAAGCTGTTGTCTCCCTGTTCTGTCCCCAAATCCCTCTGCTTCTTTGCTCTGTGCAGGAGGTGTGTATATGAGGTAGGAGGGTAGCGGCCTTCCTTTTCTACCTTGTGGCTCCCTCTACTGCGACTGACATCCTATTAGTCTGGATAAAGCATCTGCTCACTTGACCGAGACCACTTGAAATCCTTCAGTGGCCCGCGAGGTAGCTGCCTGGCGTGATTCTGAGGTTGCAGGACTGCGCATGCGCGGCCCGCCGTGCAGCAAAGCCTCCAGGAGGTGGCTGGATGTTTTGCGTTTCTATGCCTTGCCCAGTGTGCTGAGGTGCATTTGCATTTGCATTCCAACAGGATCAGCTTTAGCGGGAGGGGGAGTGACGCCTCTTAGCGGTAGTCAGTTGTTGCTCACAGCCCATCAGGCCCTGCTTATGCCTCCTTGACTGTACATGCGCCCCAGGGGTGCTGGGAATCCTCTGGGCGGTGCCTGCAGGTTAGGCTCTCTGTGACGTGGTCAGGTTCTAGGCGCCACCTGCTGACGTGTGCCAGTGTTCCAAGTGGAGTTGCCATAGCGAAAGGGATGCGAAGGCCCTTAGGGGTTGGCTCTGACTGCTCACCAGTTCTCACAGGCCAACAGGGAAGTGCAGGAGCTCTGGAGCCTCAAATCGCGCACCTGGAAACCCCGCTGGGACGGGCTGGGTCCACTTTTCACCTCCGCTCCCGCTCCATCCCACATCCTGGCTGAACCCGTGTTGGACAGCTCCCCCACCTCCTCTGCCCTTGCCAGTCCTGGAAGTGGCCGGTGTCTGAATCCGCCACCTCTCTCCCCATCCACGTCATCTGTTCGATGACAGCAGAATGGAGATTCAAGGTCAGCAGGTGAGGGGTTATTGGGTTCTCCTAACTGCACAGGTGACCGCTCCACTCTTGTTTGCCCTCTTGCCTGGCCTCTCTGGCCCACATCTCTGCCAGATCCTTCCTCCTACCGAGTAGCGGTGGGTCATAATGGCTATAGGCAGGAGCTGGCAATGCGGGGGCCTTTGGCTCACAGCCATACGTTTAAGGCTCCTTCTGGGTGCTATGCTCAGACACCAGGGAAAGGGCATTCTGACGCTTCCCTGCGTTGGCCAAGGCACCCTGGCTCCCAGCAATGCTATTCGTAGGCGTCATCATCACTGTCATGCGGATCGCCAACAGCAGTGGCTGCTTAGCATCCCCGGACTCATGTCTGGAGACCTTGGAGAAGCAGACAGCACTAAAGGCAGCCTTGCCAAGTGAATGGTTTCCTGGGAATTTCAAGCGAGCAAGTATAAAGTGCACAAACTTTGAATTCCATCTGTTCAACGTCATATCTGACACACTCATGCTACCGCACATGAACAGAGAATTTCTCACATGCAAGCCCACTCTCCATCTCTGTCTTTCTCTGTCACTCGCCGCAGCCTCCACATGCTCACTCAGAACACACTGTGACGGGACCTCCTGGATCCACATCCAGATGCCTATTTACACATATCCAGACCTATGTTTAGGAAGTGCACCCATGTACGCTGTCAGGAACACACACGCACTCGTACAGACAATCACGGACACTCTCGCCCTTGCGAGCACACCCAGTACACCGTGGCATGGAAGGTGCTAAGGGTTTTCAGGGCACTGGGTCCGACTTGATCGAATCAAGCCTGATATTGTTGTGGTGGGCGTGGCTAGGGAGCTCAGCGCTGCATATAGGCCAGCCCATTGGCACTTGTGTCTTCCCCTGCTGTCCTCACCTGTTTCCCATTCCCTGTACCATGCAGCTTGAGCGACCTGAATTGCAAACAACTCTTGTCGGAATGCAATGAGGGGAGATATGTGAATGCAGCAGGACCACGGGATTAGGCCCAGGAAGTGCCCCAACCAAAGAAGGCATTCTTTACCCCTCTGGTCTACACCCTGAAGCAAGAAGGCACGGTGGGCAGAGAGGGACAGAGGCCTGTGGCCCAGAATGCCCTGGCTCTATTTCCTTCTCGTTGGTACATGGGCGGGGGTGCGCCCGTCCCATGGCGAGCATCCTGGCCTTCCTCGCCACCATCTCCATCAGCGGCTAAGTTCCTGAGGCTTCTCCCCTGCTCTCATACTTGCTGCACCCCAAACTCCCTGAGATTCTCTCTTCATGCCCTCCTTGTCCCTGCCTTCCTGCTCCTTCCACTCCTAGAATTAGCCTTCCTGGCTCCAGACTCCTATCAGCTCACGCGTGCCACCGGGCCTCTGCCTCTTTGCTTCTGCCTCTGCTTCCCATTTTCCCCCTCCTCCTTCTGAGCTTCACAGGCTGCACAGCTCCCGACGCATCTCTTCCCTTCCTCTGAGGAATTCAGAAGCCCCTCCCTCTTCCTGGCCCTTCTTAACTGCTCCAATTCGCCCTCTGCTCTCAGCCTCTGTACTCCTGGCCTCTCCCAGTCCTCTCGTGCACAACAGTCCGCATTCATCTAAGCTGTTGTCTCCCTGTTCTGTCCCCAAATCCCTCTGCTTCTTTGCTCTGTGCAGGAGGTGTGTATATGAGGTAGGAGGGTAGCGGCCTTCCTTTTCTACCTTGTGGCTCCCTCTACTGCGACTGACATCCTATTAGTCTGGATAAAGCATCTGCTCACTTGACCGAGACCACTTGAAATCCTTCAGTGGCCCGCGAGGTAGCTGCCTGGCGTGATTCTGAGGTTGCAGGACTGCGCATGCGCGGCCCGCCGTGCAGCAAAGCCTCCAGGAGGTGGCTGGATGTTTTGCGTTTCTATGCCTTGCCCAGTGTGCTGAGGTGCATTTGCATTTGCATTCCAACAGGATCAGCTTTAGCGGGAGGGGGAGTGACGCCTCTTAGCGGTAGTCAGTTGTTGCTCACAGCCCATCAGGCCCTGCTTATGCCTCCTTGACTGCACATGCGCCCCAGGGGTGCTGGGAAGCCTCTGGGCGGTGCCTGGAGGGTTAGGCGCTCTGTGACGTGATCAGGTTCTAGGCGCCACCTGCTGACGTGTGCCAGTGTTCCAAGTGGAGTTGCCATAGCGAAAGGGACGCGAAGGCCCTTAGGGGTTGGCTCTGACTGCTCACCAGTTCTCACAGGCCAACAGGGAAGTACAGGACCTCCGGAGCCACAAATCGCACACCTGGAATCCCCGCTGGGACGGGCTGGGTCCACTTTTCACCTCCGCTCCCGCTCCATCCCACATCCTGGCTGAACCCGTGTTGGACAGCTCCCCCACCTCCTCTGCCCTTGCCAGTCCTGGAAGTGGCCGGTGTCTGAATCCGCCACCTCTCTCCCCATCCACGTCATCTGTTCGATGACAGCAGAATGGAGATTCAAGGTCAGCAGGTGAGGGGTTATTGGGTTCTCCTAACTGCACAGGTGACCGCTCCACTCTTGTTTGCCCTCTTGCCTGGCCTCTCTGGCCCACATCTCTGCCAGATCCTTCCTCCTACCGAGTAGCGGTGGGTCATAATGGCTATAGGCAGGAGCTGGCAATGCGGGGGCCTTTGGCTCACAGCCATACGTTTAAGGCTCCTTCTGGGTGCTATGCTCAGACACCAGGGAAAGGGAATTCTGACGCTTCCCTGCGTCGGCCAAGGCACCCTGGCTCCCAGCAATGGTATTCGTAGGCCTCATCATCACTGTCATGCAGATCGCCAACAGCAGTGGCTGCTTAGCATCCCCGGACTCACGTCTGGAGACCTTGGTGAAGCAGACAGCACTATAGGGAAGCCTTTGCCAAATGAATGGTTTCCTGGGAATTTCAAGCGAGCAAGTATAAAGTGCACAAACTTTGAATTCCATCTGTTCAACGTCATATCTGACACACTCATGCTACCTCACATGAAAAGAGAATTTCTCACATGCAAGCCCACTCTCCATCTCTGTCTTTCTCTGTCACTCGCCGCAGCCTCCACATGCTCACTCAGAACACACTGTGACGGGACCTCCTGGATCCACATCCAGATGCCTATTTACACATATCCAGACCTATGTTTAGGAAGTGCACCCATGTACGCTGTCAGGAACACACACGCACTCGTACAGACAATCACGGACACTCTCGCCCTTGCGAGCACACCCAGTACACCGTGGCATGGAAGGTGCTAAGGGTTTTCAGGGCACTGGGTCCGACTTGATCGAATCAAGCCTGATATTGTTGTGGTGGGCGTGGCTAGGGAGCTCAGCGCTGCATATAGGCCAGCCCATTGGCACTTGTGTCTTCCCCTGCTGTCCTCACCTGTTTCCCATTCCCTGTACCATGCAGCTTGAGCGACCTGAATTGCAAACAACTCTTGTCGGAATGCAATGAGGGGAGATATGTGAATGCAGCAGGACCACGGGATTAGGCCCAGGAAGTGCCCCAACCAAAGAAGGCATTCTTTACCCCTCTGGTCTACACCCTGAAGCAAGAAGGCACGGTGGGCAGAGAGGGACAGAGGCCTGTGGCCCAGAATGCCCTGGCTCTATTTCCTTCTCGTTGGTACATGGGCGGGGGTGCGCCCGTCCCATGGCGAGCATCCTGCCTTCCTCGCCACCATCTCCATCAGCGGCTAAGTTCCTGAGGCTTCTCCCCTGCTCTCATACTTGCTGCACCCCAAACTCCCTGAGATTCTCTCTTCATGCCCTCCTTGTCCCTGCCTTCCTGCTCCTTCCACTCCTAGAATTAGCCTTCCTGGCTCCAGACTCCTATCAGCTCACGCGTGCCACCGGGCCTCTGCCTCTTTGCTTCTGCCTCTGCTTCCCATTTTCCCCCTCCTCCTTCTGAGCTTCACAGGCTGCACAGCTCCCGACGCATCTCTTCCCTTCCTCTGAGGAATTCAGAAGCCCCTCCCTCTTCCTGGCCCTTCTTAACTGCTCCAATTCGCCCTCTGCTCTCAGCCTCTGTACTCCTGGCCTCTCCCAGTCCTCTCGTGCACAACAGTCCGCATTCATCTAAGCTGTTGTCTCCCTGTTCTGTCCCCAAATCCCTCTGCTTCTTTGCTCTGTGCAGGAGGTGTGTATATGAGGTAGGAGGGTAGCGGCCTTCCTTTTCTACCTTGTGGCTCCCTCTACTGCGACTGACATCCTATTAGTCTGGATAAAGCATCTGCTCACTTGACCGAGACCACTTGAAATCCTTCAGTGGCCCGCGAGGTAGCTGCCTGGCGTGATTCTGAGGTTGCAGGACTGCGCATGCGCGGCCCGCCGTGCAGCAAAGCCTCCAGGAGGTGGCTGGATGTTTTGCGTTTCTATGCCTTGCCCAGTGTGCTGAGGTGCATTTGCATTTGCATTCCAACAGGATCAGCTTTAGCGGGAGGGGGAGTGACGCCTCTTAGCGGTAGTCAGTTGTTGCTCACAGCCCATCAGGCCCTGCTTATGCCTCCTTGACTGTACATGCGCCCCAGGGGTGCTGGGAATCCTCTGGGCGGTGCCTGCAGGTTAGGCGCTCTGTGACGTGGTCAGGTTCTAGGCGCCACCTGCTGACGTGTGCCAGTGTTCCAAGTGGAGTTGCCATAGCGAAAGGGATGCGAAGGCCCTTAGGGGTTGGCTCTGACTGCTCACCAGTTCTCACAGGCCAACAGGGAAGTGCAGGAGCTCTGGAGCCTCAAATCGCGCACCTGGAAACCCCGCTGGGACGGGCTGGGTCCACTTTTCACCTCCGCTCCCGCTCCATCCCACATCCTGGCTGAACCCGTGTTGGACAGCTCCCCCACCTCCTCTGCCCTTGCCAGTCCTGGAAGTGGCCGGTGTCTGAATCCGCCACCTCTCTCCCCATCCACGTCATCTGTTCGATGACAGCAGAATGGAGATTCAAGGTCAGCAGGTGAGGGGTTATTGGGTTCTCCTAACTGCACAGGTGACCGCTCCACTCTTGTTGCCCTCTTGCCTGGCCCCTCTGGCCCACATCTCTGCCAGATCCTTCCTACTACCGAGTAGCGGTGGATTATAATGGCTATAGGCAGGAGCTGGCAATGCGGGGGCCGTTGGCTCAAAGCCATAAGTTTAAGACTCCTGCAGGGTGCTATGCTCAGACACCAAGGAAAGGGAATTCTGACGCTTCCCTGCGTCGGCCAAGGCACCCCTGGCTCCCAGCAATGGTATTCGTAGGCCTCATCATCACTGTCATGCAGATCGCCAACAGCAGTGTCTGCTTAGCATCCCCGGACTCACGTCTGGAGATCTTGGTGAAGCAGACAGCACTATAGGGAAGCCTTTGCCAAATGAATGGTTTCCTGGGAATTTCAAGCGAGCAAGTATAAAGTGCACAAACTTTGAATTCCATCTGTTCAACGTCATATCTGACACACTCATGCTACCTCACATGAACAGAGAATTTCTCACATGCAAGCCCACTCTCCATCTCTGTCTTTCTCTGTCACTCGCCGCAGCCTCCACATGCTCACTCAGAACACACTGTGACGGGACCTCCTGGATCCACATCCAGATGCCTATTTACACATATCCAGACCTATGTTTAGGAAGTGCACCCATGTACGCTGTCAGGAACACACACGCACTCGTACAGACAATCACGGACACTCTCGCCCTTGCGAGCACACCCAGTACACCGTGGCATGGAAGGTGCTAAGGGTTTTCAGGGCACTGGGTCCGACTTGATCGAATCAAGCCTGATATTGTTGTGGTGGGCGTGGCTAGGGAGCTCAGCGCTGCATATAGGCCAGCCCATTGGCACTTGTGTCTTCCCCTGCTGTCCTCACCTGTTCCCATTCCCTGTACCATGCAGCTTGAGCGACCTGAATTGCAAACAACTCTTGTCGGAATGCAATGAGGGGAGATATGTGAATGCAGCAGGACCACGGGATTAGGCCCAGGAAGTGCCCCAACCAAAGAAGGCATTCTTTACCCCTCTGGTCTACACCCTGAAGCAAGAAGGCACGGTGGGCAGAGAGGGACAGAGGCCTGTGGCCCAGAATGCCCTGGCTCTCTTTCCTTCTCGTTGGTACATGGGCGGGGGTGCGCCCGTCCCATGGCGAGCATCCTGGCCTTCCTCGCCACCATCTCCATCAGCGGCTAAGTTCCTGAGGCTTCTCCCCTGCTCTCATACTTGCTGCACCCCCAAACTCCCTGAGATTCCTCTCTTCATGCCCTCCTTGTCCCTGCCTTCCTGCTCCTTCCACTCCTAGAATTAGCCTTCCTGGCTCCAGACTCCTATCAGCTCACGCGTGCCACCGGGCCTCTGCCTCTTTGCTTCTGCCTCTGCTTCCCATTTTCCCCTTCCTCCTTCTGAGCTTCACAGGCTGCACAGCTCCCGACGCATCTCTTCCCTTCCTCTGAGGAATTCAGAAGCCCCTCCCTCTTCCTGGCCCTTCTTAACTGCTCCAATTCGCCCTCTGCTCTCAGCCTCTGTACTCCTGGCCTCTCCCAGTCCTCTCGTGCACAACAGTCCGCATTCATCTAAGCTGTTGTCTCCCTGTTCTGTCCCCAAATCCCTCTGCTTCTTTGCTCTGTGCAGGAGGTGTGTATATGAGGTAGGAGGGTAGCGGCCTTCCTTTTCTACCTTGTGGCTCCCTCTACTGCGACTGACATCCTATTAGTCTGGATAAAGCATCTGCTCACTTGACCGAGACCACTTGAAATCCTTCAGTGGCCCGCGAGGTAGCTGCCTGGCGTGATTCTGAGGTTGCAGGACTGCGCATGCGCGGCCCGCCGTGCAGCAAAGCCTCCAGGAGGTGGCTGGATGTTTTGCGTTTCTATGCCTTGCCCAGTGTGCTGAGGTGCATTTGCATTTGCATTCCAACAGGATCAGCTTTAGCGGGAGGGGGAGTGACGCCTCTTAGCGGTAGTCAGTTGTTGCTCACAGCCCATCAGGCCCTGCTTATGCCTCCTTGACTGTACATGCGCCCCAGGGGTGCTGGGAATCCTCTGGGCGGTGCCTGCAGGTTAGGCTCTCTGTGACGTGGTCAGGTTCTAGGCGCCACCTGCTGACGTGTGCCAGTGTTCCAAGTGGAGTTGCCATAGCGAAAGGGATGCGAAGGCCCTTAGGGGTTGGCTCTGACTGCTCACCAGTTCTCACAGGCCAACAGGGAAGTGCAGGAGCTCTGGAGCCTCAAATCGCGCACCTGGAAACCCCGCTGGGACGGGCTGGGTCCACTTTTCACCTCCGCTCCCGCTCCATCCCACATCCTGGCTGAACCCGTGTTGGACAGCTCCCCCACCTCCTCTGCCCTTGCCAGTCCTGGAAGTGGCCGGTGTCTGAATCCGCCACCTCTCTCCCCATCCACGTCATCTGTTCGATGACAGCAGAATGGAGATTCAAGGTCAGCAGGTGAGGGGTTATTGGGTTCTCCTAACTGCACAGGTGACCGCTCCACTCTTGTTTGCCCTCTTGCCTGCCTCTCTGGCCCACATCTCTGCCAGATCCTTCCTCCTACCGAGTAGCGGTGGGTCATAATGGCTATAGGCAGGAGCTGGCAATGCGGGGGCCTTTGGCTCACAGCCATACGTTTAAGGCTCCTTCTGGGTGCTATGCTCAGACACCAGGGAAAGGGAATTCTGACGCTTCCCTGCGTCGGCCAAGGCACCCTGGCTCCCAGCAATGGTATTCGTAGGCCTCATCATCACTGTCATGCAGATCGCCAACAGCAGTGGCTGCTTAGCATCCCCGGACTCACGTCTGGAGACCTTGGTGAAGCAGACAGCACTATAGGGAAGCCTTTGCCAAATGAATGGTTTCCTGGGAATTTCAAGCGAGCAAGTATAAAGTGCACAAACTTTGAATTCCATCTGTTCAACGTCATATCTGACACACTCATGCTACCTCACATGAAAAGAGAATTTCTCACATGCAAGCCCACTCTCCATCTCTGTCTTTCTCTGTCACTCGCCGCAGCCTCCACATGCTCACTCAGAACACACTGTGACGGGACCTCCTGGATCCACATCCAGATGCCTATTTACACATATCCAGACCTATGTTTAGGAGGTGCACCCATGTACGCTGTCAGGAACACACACGCACTCGTACAGACAATCACGGACACTCTCGCCCTTGCGAGCACACCCAGTACACCGTGGCATGGAAGGTGCTAAGGGTTTTCAGGGCACTGGGTCCGACTTGATCGAATCAAGCCTGATATTGTTGTGGTGGGCGTGGCTAGGGAGCTCAGCGCTGCATATAGGCCAGCCCATTGGCACTTGTGTCTTCCCCTGCTGTCCTCACCTGTTTCCCATTCCCTGTACCATGCAGCTTGAGCGACCTGAATTGCAAACAACTCTTGTCGGAATGCAATGAGGGGAGATATGTGAATGCAGCAGGACCACGGGATTAGGCCCAGGAAGTGCCCCAACCAAAGAAGGCATTCTTTACCCCTCTGGTCTACACCCTGAAGCAAGAAGGCACGGTGGGCAGAGAGGGACAGAGGCCTGTGGCCCAGAATGCCCTGGCTCTATTTCCTTCTCGTTGGTACATGGGCGGGGGTGCGCCCGTCCCATGGCGAGCATCCTGGCCTTCCTCGCCACCATCTCCATCAGCGGCTAAGTTCCTGAGGCTTCTCCCCTGCTCTCATACTTGCTGCACCCCAAACTCCCTGAGATTCTCTCTTCATGCCCTCCTTGTCCCTGCCTTCCTGCTCCTTCCACTCCTAGAATTAGCCTTCCTGGCTCCAGACTCCTATCAGCTCACGCGTGCCACCGGGCCTCTGCCTCTTTGCTTCTGCCTCTGCTTCCCATTTTCCCCCTCCTCCTTCTGAGCTTCACAGGCTGCACAGCTCCCGACGCATCTCTTCCCTTCCTCTGAGGAATTCAGAAGCCCCTCCCTCTTCCTGGCCCTTCTTAACTGCTCCAATTCGCCCTCTGCTCTCAGCCTCTGTACTCCTGGCCTCTCCCAGTCCTCTCGTGCACAACAGTCCGCATTCATCTAAGCTGT